>NC_084745.1:45579078-45759078 GCF_033978785.1 Entelurus aequoreus
TTGTGGTTTGTGCAGCCCTTTGAGACACTGGTGATTTAGGGCTATGTAAATAATCTTTGATTGATGATTGATTGATAATCCGGTGCACTTTATATACGAAAAAAGATCAAAAATAGACCATTCCTGTGGTCTGTAAAATAAGGTAAATGCAAGCGAACACTTTCAACGTTCACCATCACACAAGTTTTTTTCCACCTTTTATGCAAACATCTTCCAAACTAAATGAAAGAGACGTTCCAATGATAAAGTGTGTAGTTTGTTAGCATGTGAACGTGTCTGTCAGAGCCCATTCCTTTGGATGAAGACTATGCAAATAACCCCGCAGAGACTAACCTCGCCTCGCACTCCAAACCGGCCAAGGGGCTCTTTAATTAGTATTTTAATCCATCCTAGCAATTCCACTTAGGCCACAATGTATGCAGCATTCCATCTAATTAAGCGTGCTACTTTTAGAATAATCATCCATCTTGTCTTTGCGGTTATTAGGGAAACATTGATCATCCCATCATCTCGCCATGCACGTGGCAGCTGATATTTTGGGCTTTGTGACGGGGATGACGAAAAAGGGAGCGGCGGGGTAGCAGGAAAGGTCAAATGTACATTAAAGGTGTGCTCCGCTGCTAAATTGGAATGGCACATAAGTCAAGTAGACAAGAGAAAGGGAAAATGTGCCATTAAGCGAGAGGAGCCCAGTCTTCAACCTGCGTGTCTCGGAGATGAAGCTCATTTTAATTCCATGTTACCCGCCCTGTGTTTAGTCCCAGACATATTGGCTGCCAGAGATAGCTACCTGCGTGGTCCTGCTGCTGTTTAGGAGGGGGTAATGAGCGAGGTAATTGGGCCCAGCTGGGTGAGGGCGTAGGTGGCGGGGAGGAGCAAAGATGCTGAAAGGTTCACACAACGTTTTAGCGCTAATGAGGACCCCCCCCCCGACCCCGGGGAGGCAGCGCATCACCAGTCAAACCGCGAAAGATTAGCCGGGCGCCAACACGCGCCGCTGACTGACAAGCGGACGTCGCGGCCCGAGCAAACACGGCAGAAGGTCAGTATTCCTGCGAATCAAAGTGGAGGACTCTCCAACCGACGTGTGGGAGAGGACGGTCCGACAACGGCCGCTTTAGATGGAAACACAATCTACTGGCAGGGCTCGTTAGCTGGCGGCTGCATGGACCAAAGCTGGAAGAGAGCGTCCAGCTTCCTGTGAACCTGACCCGGTTTTATATAACAGAGGGCAGCGTGGCTCGGACGGTAGAGCGGCCGTGCCCAGGAACTAGAGGGTTCCTGGTTCGAATCCAATTCCGCCAGCCTGTACAGTAATCTAATTATTTATTTACAAACTCCCTTTCCATATGAGTTGGGAAATTGTGTTAGATGTAAATATAAACGGAATACAATGATTTGCAAATCCTTTTCACCCATATTCAATTGAATGCACTACAAAGACAAGATATTTGATGTTCAAACTCATAAACTTTATTTTTTTTTTGCAAATAATAATTAACTTAGAATTTCATGGCTGCAACACGTGCCAAAGTAGTTGGGAAAGGGCATGTTCACCACTGTGTTACATGGCCTTTCCTTTTAACAAACGTCTGGAACTGAGGAGACACATTTTTGAAGCTTCTCAGGTGGAATTTTTTCCCATTCTTGCTTGATGTACAGCTTAAACAGTCCGGGGGTCTCCGTTGTGGTATTTAGGCTTCACACCATTTCAATGGGAGACAGGTCTGGACTACAGGCAGGCCAGTCTAGTACCCGCACTCTTTTACTATGAAGCCACGTTGATGTAACACGTGGCTTGGCATTGTCTTGCTGAAATAAGCAGGGGCGTCCATGGTAACGTTGCTTGGATGGCAACATATGTTGCTCCAAAACCTGTATTTACCTTTCAGCATTTATGGCGCCTTCACAGATGTGTAAGTTACCCATGTCCTGGGCACTAATACACCCCCATACCATCACAGATGCTGGCTTTTCAACTTTGCGCCTATAACATACTTGTCAACCCTCCCGTTTTTAGCGGGAGAAATCCGGTATTCAGCGCCTCTCCCGACAACCTCCCAGCAGAGATTTTCTCCCGACAAACTCCCGGTATTCAGCCGGAGCTGGAGGCCACGCCCCCTCCAAGCTCAATGCGGACCTGAGACTGAGTGGGGACAGCCTGTTCTCACGTCCGCTTTCCCACAATATAAACAGCTTGCCTGCCCAATGACGTCATAACATCTAGGGCTTTTAGAGAGTAGAGTGCACAACTGCGCACACAACAAGGAGACGAAGCAGAAGAACGAGGAAATTACAGACATGGCGACGCCGTCGACGAGCAAGATGAAGAAATACACTTACATGTTCCAAAACGTATGGAAACAAGAATTTCAGTTCATCCAGGACAGTTCGAAGGGGAAGGGGTATGTTGCCTGTAAATATGTAGAACAGACTTCTCCATTGAACACGGTGGCCGAAATGATATACTCATCATGAACGGAGAAGTTAAACAGGACAATACTGCCATCTAATGGATAGCCACCGGAACACTGAAATTCAAGTATTTCTTTTATGTAAATAAAATAAATAAATATATATATATATATATATATATATAATATATATATATTATATTATATATATATATATATATAAATATATATATATATATATATATATATATTATATATATATATATATATATATTATAGCGAGAATTCACTGAAAGTCAAGTATTTTATACATATATATATATATATATATATATATATATAATATATATTATATATATATAATTATATAATATATATATATATATATTATAGTATATATGAAATATATATGAAATACTCAAGTTGGTGAATTCTAGCTGTAAATAACCACGCCCCCAACCACCCCACCCCCTCCCGATATTGGAGGTCTCAAGGTTGGCAAGTATGGCCTATAACAATCCGGATGGTTCTTTTCCTCTTTGGTCCGGAGGACACGACCTCCAGAGTTTCCAAAAACAATTTGAAATGTGGACTCGTCAGACCACAGAACACTTTTCCACTTTGTATCAGTCCATCTTAGATGAGCCCAGGCCCAACGAAGCCGACGGCGTTTCTGGGTGTTGTTGATCAACGGTTTTTGCCTTGCATAGGAGAGTTTTAACTTGCACTTACAGATGTAGCGACCAACTGTAGGTACTGACAGTGGGTTTCTGAAGTGTTCCTGAGCCCATGTGGTGATATCCTTTACACACTGATGTCGCTTGTGGATGCAGTACAGCCTGAGGGATCGAAGGTCACGGGCTTAGCTGCTTACGTGCAGTGATTTCTCCAGATTCTCTGAACCCTTTGATGATATTACGGACCGTAGATGGTGAAATCCCTAAATTCCTTGCAATAGCTGGTTGAGAAAGGTTTTTCTTAAACTGTTCAACAATTTGCTCACGCATTTGTTGACAAAGTGGTGACCCTCGCCCCATCCTGTTTGGAATGACTGAGCATTTCATGGAATCTACTTTTATACCCAATCATGGCACCCCACCTGTTCCCAATTTGCCTGTTCACCTGTGGGATGTTCCAAATAAGTGTTTGATGAGCATTCCTCAACTTTATCAGTATTTATTGCCACCTTTCCCAACTTCTTTGTCACGTGTTGCTGCATCAAATTCTAAAGTTAATGATTATTTGCAACAACAAAAAAAAGTATCATTTTGAACATCAAATATGTTGTCTTTGTAGCATATTCAACTGAATATGGGTTGAAAAGGATTTGCAAATCATTGTATTCCGTTTATATTTACATCTAACACAATTACCCAACTCATATGGAAACGGGGTTTGTACAATGATTTGCAAATCCAACCTATATCCTACATACCAAAGACAAGACACTAACGTTCGAACTGGAAAACTTTTGTTATTTTTTGCAAATATAGCTCATTTGGAATTTGATGCCTGCAAAATGTTTCAAAAAAGCTGGCACAAGTGGCAAAAAAGAGTGAGAAAGAGGAGGAATGCTCATCAAACACTTATTTGGAACATCCCACAGGTGAACAGGCTAATTGGGAACAGGTGGGTGCCATGATTGGGTATAAAAGCAGCTTCCATGAAATGCTCAGTCATTCACAAAAAAAGGGACAGGGCGAGGGTCACCACTTTGTGAACAAATGCGTGAGCAAATTGTTTAAGAACAACATTTATCAACCAGCTATTGCAAGGAATTTAGGAATTTCACAATCTTTAAGGTCCATAATACCATAAAAAGGATCAAAGAATCTGGAGAAATCACTGCACGTAAGCAGTAAGTCTAAAAACCAACATTGAATGCCCAAGACCTTCGATACCGCAGGCGGTAATGCATCAAAAATCCGACATCAATGTGTAAAGGATATCACCACATGGGCTCAGGAACACTTCAGAAAACCACTGTCGGTAACCACAGTTGGTCGCTACATCTGTAAGTGCAAGTTAAAACTCTACTATGCAAAGTGAAAGCCATTTATCAACAACACCCAGAAACGCCGTCGGCTTCGCTGGGCCTGAGCTCATCTAAGATGGACTGATACAAAGTTGAAAAGTGTTCTGTGGTCAGACGAGTCCACATTTCAAATTGTTTTTGGAAACTGTGGATGTCCTGTCCTCCGGAACAAAGAGGAAAAGAACCATCCGGATTGTTATAGGCGCAAAGTTGAAAAGCCAGCATCTGTGATGGTATGGGGGTGTATTAGTGCCCAAGGCATGGGTAACTTACACATCTGGGAAGGCGCCATTAATGCTGAAAGGTACATACAGGTTTTGGAGCAACATATGTTGCCATCCAAGCAACATTATAATGGACGCCCCTGCTTATTTCAGCAAGACAATGCCAAGCCACGTGTTACATCAACGTGGCTTCATAGTAAAGAGTGCGGGTACTAGACTGCCTGCCTGTAGTCCAGACCTGTCTCCCATTGAAAAATGTGTGGCGCATTATGAAGCCTAAAATACCACAACGGAGACCCCCGGACTGTTGAACAACTTAAGCTGTCATTAAATTCGAAGTTAATGATTATTTGCAAAAAAAAAATATGTTTCTCATTTTGAACATTAAGTATCTTGTCTTTGCAGTGCATTCAATTGAATATAAGTTGAAAAGGATTTGCAAATCATTGTATTATGTTTTTATTTACGAATTACACAACGTGCCGACTTAAAGTTAAGTTAAAGTACCAATGATTGTCACACACACACTAAGTGCGTTGAAATTTGTCCTCTGCATTTGACCCATGACCCTTGATCACCCCCTGAGAGGTGAGGGGAGCAGTGGGCAACAGCGGTGCCGAGCCCGGGAATAATTTTTGGTGATTTAACCCCCAATTCCAACTTCACTGGTTTTGTAGTTGGGTTCAGATAAATTGTCAATCTGCCGTTATTGGACTTACCGGTTCATTGTATCCACTGTTGTCACAAATTGTAGGAACGGTCTCTGCGATTAAATGTAGTTTTGGGTAAATCCTTCAGTACATTGCCCTCCGGACCGAAGATGCTTTCTTTGCCACGCTCTGTTAACCAGGGACGTCTTCAAAAATGGAATTAGAGCCCGACACACGGGAGAGGTGACAATATTCCAGGAATTGGACTGTTTTAGTGCGTGTGAGAACGTTCAGCGCCTCCACTTGAGGCTTGACGCCAGCCGGGGACTCGACGGCAGCCATCACTTGAACAACTTCCCTACTTTGATTTAAATTACAAGCGCATTTGACAAATCACCCGGGCGAACGGCGAGGGCTTCGCACAACACTTGAAAACTTCATGAAGGACTTGGTGAAGAGGCGAAGGGAAAGGCCATTTCAATCATCGCTCTCTTACATCTCGACGTGCGCCGCCAGGAGTGAAAATATGAGACACTGAGGCCCGTAAACATCAGCTAAATTTGACACGACCTTTAAATCGCCGGGTAGCATACGCGCTCCACGCCATTATCTGCTGTGACAACGTAATTTGATTAAAATGCGCCGCTTCTCCGCCATATGCTGCCAGCCGACGTAATGGCGCCCCCCCCCCCTCATCATGAAGTCCAACAGTGATTATCATGAAGTCATCAGAGCTTAACGTCATGAATATATATGTTCATTTTTCTGACGGATAAGCGATGTTATTGTTGGAAGCAATAAGAAATCCAATGTTTAAAGTGTTTGCCGATGCCAACCCTTGATTGCGACGTCTCCAATTTCACCAAACGGGGGTATAAATTGACTAAATGCATATTTTCCCTCACCCTCTGATTGATCAGTTAATATGGAGGAACATCCCTCCTCTCTATCGGTTGCATTCGCCGCCGGCGTGCCTCCATACGTCAATCCCAGCAGACAAAATGAAAGTGTTTATTGCAGGGGAGAGCCGACGCTCACGCCTCTCCGCAGCCGTTAGCCTTATCAGCAGGCAATCACTTGGATATTAAAGCTGCCATTCCAGCCATCACTTTCCCTCTGCACATATGACAACAGTCTCCACCTATCAGCGGCGAGAGAAGGACGCACCTGATCCCAACCCTCCCCCTCCCCCAACAGATAAGCCGCCATCCATTTTTCACTCAAACTCCACAGGCTGGAATCAAAAACAATATTATTACTCCCCGGCTCAGAGTATAAAGAAGCGTTATTTAGCACAAGTACGACAAATAATACGTGACACCCCCCCCCCCCCCCCCACCCCCCCGCCCAACAAGGAGCTGACTTTTACAGGACGACGTCTGTCAAAATGTACACTTGCAGATATTTATGGCATTTTTATGAGCTTTTATGTGTTGCTCAGCATCGGATTGTACAAGATATTACACAAACA
The DNA here is from genome assembly GCF_033978785.1 of Entelurus aequoreus. Classification (NCBI taxonomy): domain Eukaryota; kingdom Metazoa; phylum Chordata; class Actinopteri; order Syngnathiformes; family Syngnathidae; genus Entelurus; species Entelurus aequoreus. The sequence goes on from NC_084745.1 coordinate 45,585,873, forward strand.
CATCTCAGTTCCCATTTAAAGGCCTACTGAAATGAAAATTTCTTATTTAAACGGGGATAGCAGATCCATTCTGTGTGTCATACTTGATCATTTCGCGAAATTGCCATATTTTTGCTGAAAGGATTTAGTAGAGAACATCGACGATAAAGTTTTGGTCGCTGATAAAAAAAAGCCTTGCCTGTACCGGAAGTAGCGTGACGTCGCGGGTTGAAAGGCTCCTCACATTTCCCCATTGTTTACACCAGCAGCGAGAGCGATTCGGACGGAGAAAGCGACGACTACCCCATTAATTTGAGCCAGGATGATAGATTCGTGGATGAGGAACGTGAGAGTGAAGGATTAGAGTGCAGTGCAGGACGTATCTTTTTTCGCTCTGACCGTAACTTAGGTACAAGGGCTCATTGGATTCCACACTCTCTCCTTTTTCTATTGTGGATCACGGATTTGTATTTTAAACCACCTCGGATACTATATCCTCTTGAAAATGAGAGTCGAGAACACGAAATGGACATTCACAGTGACTTTTATCTCCACGACAATACATCGGTGAAGCACTTTAGCTAACGTGATAGCATCGTGCTTAACTGCATATAGAAACAGACGAAATAAGCCCCTGACTAGAAGGATAGACAGAAGATCAACAATACTACCAAACACTGGACCTTTAACTACACGGTTAATGCTGTACCGCCTGGCGAAGCCTAGCAATGCTGTTGCTAATGACGCCATTGAAGCTAACTTAGCTACGGGACCTCGATAGAGCTATGCTAAAAACATTAGCTCTCCACCTACACCAGCCCTCATCTGCTCATCAACACCCGTGCTCACCTGCGTTCCAGCGATCGACGGCGCGATGAAGGACTTCACCCGATCATCGATGCGGTCGGCGGCCCGGAGACGGAGGAAGTCAAGGTGAGGACAGCAGCGCGGCGGAGGGCGTTGTAGCTTTCGACGACACCCCGGCCGCCATCAGAGTCGGCAAGAAACATATATTTCCCCAAAGTTACGTACGTGACATGCACATAGCGCCACGCACGTACGGGCAAGCGATCAAATGTTTGGAAGCCAAAGTGGAAATGTTCATTAAAACGACAACCTCCCGGCATGATGGACCGATGCACCTCTGTCCTCTTGGGGGCGACACAGAGCCGTAGATACATGACAACAACCTAATGTAAGGGCTCGTGCAAAGCCAACAGATCAAGCGTGTGGCTTTCATTTTTAAGGAAACGTATTTTATTTTTCTCCATTTTATAATTAGCCTATTGAGTCAGACTGCCGAGAAATATGATGAATATTTCCAAGCATCTACAAGCACTTCTCCCATTTATCAAACCTTGAAAACAACATTAAAATCTAAGCATTTTCAAGACTTTTAAGCACCCATACGAACCCTGTTTATAGTTGGACTTAAAAATGATGTCTACTTGTAAAACAGTGGTGATTTTAGGCTTGTTCTATAACAGATTTTTTTAAATCTGATTTTTCCCATCTAACTGTTTACACTGCAAGTAAAATGTGATTTTTATCGGACGCCAGTGTAAACGCGCATACGGCCCCAATGTGGCCTCGACGTCACATGCGTGCGCAGTTCGCTACAGTGAAAACAAAGGTGGTTGACCGGCAAAACGTTTGGACACACCTTCTCCTCGTTCAATGCGTTTTCTTTATTTTCATGACTATTTACAGACTCCAGTATCAACATGCAGAGGCCCCAATGTGGCTCCAATGTGGCCCCAATGAGACTTGACATCACTTGCATTTGCATTTCAATAAAGTGAAAATAAAGGAAGTTGAAAGGGAGGAAGTCTCTACTACTACAAAATAACATAAAAGTCACAACACCTTAAAAATAAGCGTTTTTTTTTAAGTGAAAGTAATATAATCTATGAATAGATTATATTTTTGTTTGTAAAATGTCTTGCCAGATCATTTGTATTGGCTCACATGATAAAAAAAAAAAAAGATACATAACAGTACAGTACAGGCCAAAAGTTTGGACACACCTTCTCCTCGTTCAATGCGTTTTCTTTATTTTCATGACTATTTACAGACTCCAGTATCAACATGCAGAGGCCCCAATGTGGCTCCAATGTGGCCCCAATGTGACTTGACATCACTTGCATTAGCAGTTCAATAAAGTGAAAATAAAGGAAGTTGAACGGGAGGAAGTCTCTACTACTACAAAATAACATAAAAGTCACAACACCTTAAAAATATATTTTTTTTTAAGTGAAAGTAATATAATCTATGAATAGATGTACAGTACAGGCCAAAGGTTTGGACACACCTTCTCCTCGTTCAATGTGTTTTCTTTCTTTTCATGACTATTTACATTGTAGATTGTCACTGAAGGCATCAAAACTATGAATGAACACATGTGGAGTTATGTACTTAACAAAAAAAGGTGAAATAACTGAAAACATGTTTTATATTCTAGTTTCTTCAAAATAGCCACCCTTTGCTCCGATTACTGCTTTGCACACAGATGTAGATGCCCATATTTGCTGATAGCAAATATGACAGATTTACTTCACAACAGAAAAGTGTGGGATACTTCTCTTGTTACCTTTATTAAATGGATTTATTTAAAGGTTGGCAGAGCCGGACCGTAGCAGGAGGGGATAGAGAAGGAAAAAAGGAAGAAAGAGGGAGAAATCGCAGTAGCATTTTCATCCAAAATTCAGATATTTCTCCGCAGCATGATGAAATATGTTTGCCAGATGCATTGTCACAGGTTGTTGCAATAAGAATAAGGGGTCAGCCTTCACACATTTCCAAATGATGGGAATGTGAGGAAAATATTGACCTCTCCTGTCAAATGGACCCACACAAAATGGGACGGACCAAGCAAGAAGAGTGTAATTTGCATCGATAATTTTATAAAAATACTCAAGCCAAATGCGATCCTGAAACCTAGGCACCCTTCAGGGACAAGGACTGAGTCAGAAACTGCGGAAAATGGAGAAAGAAGAGCAAATTGTTTATAAAATGTATATATATGTATATAACATTATTTTATTAATTATTATATATAACATTTGTTTATAATGTACATTTTCTGCTGGATCTACTCTCTTTTATGGTGACCTTTTTTTGTTGCTGTAGCTGTTACATATACTGTAATATTGTACATGGTAATTGGGATTTTTTATATACTTTATATATTATATTAAAAATATAATATAATAATATATCAATATATATTATATACTGTATATATAATATGTAAATATTACATATATGTTATATTCTATATTGCTACTATGGTACATTTTTAGTCAATACCTGCATTATCATTTCCATCCTTAGAAACTTTTTTTGTGGATCAATAGTTTGTCTAGGTCTAAATTTGGCGATCAAAAATAAGAGAAGGTAAGCCGCAAATTTGTTATATTGTGTCCTCTTCTACTGATGTTTTCTTCAAGATGCTTGAGGAAACGCTGAAAGAGCGCGAGGAAACACAGGCCTGGGTGTCTATGGAAGAACAGAGAATTTCGTAAATGGCGATTCTTTTATGATACTTTTTTGCTCTTCACGTTAACTATATCAGTTTTGACGTAATCATGGACCAGGGCGACAAAAACATGCAATTAAGTGATCAAACTAATGATGATGTCACACCAAGAAGGAGCGGAATATCGAGTCTGGCGATGGAAAGGAGGATGTCCAAGTACAGTTAGTTATCTATATAAAACCGTATTTTCCTCACCATAGGGCGCACTGGATTAAAAAGCGCACTGCCGATGAGCGAGTCTAGTCAGGTCTATTTGCATACAAAAGGCGCACCGGACTATAGGGTGCATTAAAGGAGTCATAGTATAATTTTTTTTTTCTAAATGTAAAAGACTTCCTTGTGGTTTACATAACATGTAATAGTGGTTCTTTGGTCAAAATGTTGCATAGATGATGTTTTACAGATCATCTTCAAGTCGCTTTCTGACAGTCTTCTCCCCGTCATCTTTGTTGTAGCGGTGTAGCGTGCAAGGACGGGAGAGGAAGAAGTGTCAAAAGATGGAGCTAACTGTTTTAATGACATTCAGACTTTACTTCAATCAATAACGGAGCAGCATCTCTTCATCCGTGGCTCACTAGTATAACAATAACAACGCCGGAAATGTGTCCCGTGAAAAAACCGTCGAACCAGAACTCTCTAAAAACTAAAGTTCCTTAGGTGAATAATGTAAACTCACTATACCGGTATGTTTTAGCGCTTTCATGGCGAGTTTACTGACAGATATAAGAACTTTATACTACTTTTTATATATATATATATATATATATATATATATATATATATATATATATATATATATATATATATATATATATATATATATATACTTTTTAAATATATTTATTTATTTATTTATTTTAAATTTTTTTGTCCTGTCCAGCTTCTCAGGCAAATCATATAGTTGATGTAGATGCCCATATCGGTTGTACACATTTACTTTTCAAAAGAGAAGTGTGGGATACTTCTCTTGTTGACTTATTTGTATTTAACTTTATTAAATGTATTCATATTATCATTTGGTGCAGCCGGGCCGGATAATACAGAAATGACAATGAGCATTGTTACACTACAAATGGAGCAATACAAACACAAATAGAAATAGCGCTATTGATAATGAACAATACCAATAATTTACCTCTATTATCAACAACACAGTTGTTCAAATGCAACGATACATATACGTAATGATAACTAGAGATACAAAAGAATGCAGAAAAATGGAGGGGAAGAAAGAGAAGCAACCTATATTAACCTTGTAGATTGTTATAGTAACAATAAGCTTTGTCAGTGTGCCATGTGTTACCCAGTTTACCCTAGGGCAACAACGTTAATATATGTTTGATGAAACGTGATTATGTGCATGAGTGTATGTATGTATACTGTATGTATACATACAGCTAAATCTTTTAATCTTTTAACTTTTAACGTCTGCACTGTTTTTATTTTTATTGTCTGCATTTTAATTTTGCTTTTATTTTCTTTCATTTCACTTTGTTGTCTGTGAAGCACTTTGAGTCTGCCTTGTGTATGAAAAGCGCTATACAAATAAAGTTGCCTTGCCTTGCCTTGCCTATATGTACAGTATGTGTATATGTATGTTTGTACAGTGAATGTATATGTACATGTATGTGTATATGTATGTTTGTACCGGGAATGTGCATGTGGATGTACGAAATTTGAGTATGTAGGTATGTACTGTATTTGTGTATGTATGTGGGAGCGTAGGTACATATGTATGTATGTATGTATGTATGAATAACGGTGTGTATGTGAGTATATGTGTATTTGTACTTTATATTAGAAATGGCAACAGCGGAGGATGAATGTCCCATAACAAGATAGAGAAAAAGAAGAAGCTTATCGACTACGGACTACAAAGGCGGACGCGCGCACATTTTCAGGACTTATGCAGATCCCAAATACAGATCAGCAGGTACCGGAAGGTAAGAAAAGTTGCTTTTGAATAATATTGCGAAACAAAACGCCAGATAATATGTCTTACCTTATACACACACCATAATAATACTCGTATGTTGAAGCACAGTACAATCCATCAAGCGGTGCGGCTTCATAGCTTACCAAAGTCGTACTAAAACATTTTGATAGATTTTTGAGCGCCGTGTGTAATGTTCTATATTTTCAATGGAACATATCAAATGTTGGTGTTGTTTACTTGAGTCATATTGCGGTCTACACGTATCACACTTATCATTACACCATGTACCAAATAAGATAGCTTTGAGGTCGGTAAGCGCAACTAAAATGATTCCGTACATGAGGCGCACCGGGGTATAAGGCGCACTGTCGAGTTTTGAGAAAATGAAAGGATTTTAAGTGCGCCTTATAGTCCGAAAAATATGGTACTCAAAAACTAATTCACACTATGGGAAATGACTGCCAGATTCTTTTTAAGGAGCAAAATATCCTTTGTGCGATCTTGTAAGGGACATTTCGGTCATCTGGACGCTATGGGTCCTTGAAGGGAACATATCAAAATGAACCTGAAGACAAGCATGTGCAAATACTGCTTCAGGTGCCATTTGCAGCCCGCAGCTCACTTCTATTGCTTTGAGGCTTTTTCTGAACAAATATAGGTCATCAGAACTAAATATAAACACTTTGTTTTTTGCCCCTATTTCTTATAGCTAAAACTTTTTCTGTGTACACAATACAAGTCTATTTTTCTCTAATATTGTTCACAAATTGTGTAAATCTGCGTTTGTGAGCATGGAGTTCAAATCCCAGCCGAGTCATACCAAAGACTATAAAAATGGGACCCATAACCTCCCTGCTTGGCACTCAGCAACAAAGGGTTGGAGTTGGGGGTTAAATCACCAAAATGATTCCCGGGCGCGGCGCCGCTGCTGCCCACTGCTCCCCAAGGGGATGGGTCAAATGCAGAGGACAAATTTCACCACATCTAGTGTGTGTGTGACAATCATTGGTACTTTAATCTTTAATCTTAATTTGTCCTTTGCCGAGCTAATCCATCTACCTCACAGGTGTGGCGTATCAGGATTGCTGATCAGACTTCTGGAAAAGGAAGGACGAATACCTTTTGTCGGGGAACAAATTGCCTGATGAGACAGCAGCTCGTAAAAGGAATCATTCATTATAATTCCATGCACCTAATTAGTCAGATTTTTCAAATAATTTGGCTTTTCCTATTTAATCACCTGCACATGAAGTTCCAGTTTCTATTGCCTATCCATATGCTGTGTGCCTCTCGTACAGCAGGGGGCGATTGTGGTTATTTCAGCTTGGGTATTTAGGTGGCAATGTACAAACCCCGTTTCCATATGAGTTGGGTAATTGTGTTAGATGTAAATATAAACGGAATACAATGATTTGCAAATCATTTTCAACCCATATTCAGTTGAATATGCTACAAAGACAACATATTTGATGTTCAAACTGATAAACATTTCTTTGTTGTTGCAAATAATCATTAACTTTAGAATTTGATGCCAGCAACACGTGACAAAGAAGTTGGGAAAGGTGGCAATAAATACTGATAAAGTTGAGGAATGCTCATCAAACACTTATTTGGAACATCCCACAGGTGAACAGGCAAATTGGGAACAGGTGGGTGCCATGATTGGGTATAAAAGTAGATTCCATGAAATGCTCACAAACAAGGATGGGGCGAGGGTCACCACTTTGTCAACAAATGCGTGGTTGGGGCGGGGGGCGGGGTTAGGGGTGTGGTTAAGAGGAGAGTATATTTACAGCTAGAATTCACCAACTCAAGTATTTCATATATATATATATACATATATATATATATATATATATATATATATATATATATATATATATGTATATATATATTTATATATATATATGTATATATATATTTATATATATATATATAAATACTTGACTTTCAGTGAATTCTAGCTATATATATATATATATATATTTATATATATATATAAATACTTGACTTTCAGTGAATTCTAGCTATATATATATATATATACATATATATATATATATATATATGTATATATATATATGTGTATATATATATTTATATATATATATATAAATACTTGACTTTCAGTGAATTCTAGCTATATATATATATATATATATATATATATATATATATATATATATATAAATACTTGACTTTCAGTGAATTCTAGCTATATATATATATATATATATATATATATATATATATATATATATATATATATATATATATATTTATATATATATATATAAATACTTGACTTTCAGTGAATTCTAGCTATATATATATATATATATATATATATATATATATATATATATATATATATATATATATATATATATATATATATATATATATATATTTTATTATATATATAAATAAAATAAATACTTGAATTTTAGTGTTCATTTATTTACACATATACACACACACACACACACAACACTCATCTACTCATTGTTGTACTTGAAAGTACAATGCTTTGTTAAGGGTTGAATTGTCCATCCTCTTTCTTTTCTCTGTCACTATTTTTCTAACCATGCTGAACACCCTCTCTGATGATGCATTGCTGTGTGGCACGCACAAAAGTGCTTTCATCAAATGCACGAGAGTGTGGAATCTTCCATCTCTCCCTAGCATGGCCCAAAACCGGTCAATCCTTGCTTCCTGGGGAAGATCTTCCCTGGCAAGCAATTGGTACTCCAGTACTTGTACCCGGAGGCTGGTCAGGTCCAATCGCAGCTGCGGCAGAATTTTTTTTGGGGGGGGGGCGTGGCCTCCAGCTCCGGCTGAATACCGGGAGTTTGTCGGGAGAAAATCTCTGTCGGGAGGTTGTCGGGAGAGGCGCTGAATATCGGGATTCTCCCGCTAAAAACGGGAGGGTTGGCAAGTATGTTGACCTTCGATCCCTCAGGCTGTACTGCATCAACAAGCGACATCAGTGTGTAAAGGATATCACCACATGGGCTCAGGAACACTTCAGAAACCCACTGTCAGTAACTACAGTTGGTCGCTACATCTGTAAGTGCAAGTTAAAACTCTACTATGCAAAGTGAAAGCCATTTATCAACAACACCCAGAAGCGCCGTCGGCTTCGCTGGGCCTGAGCTCATCTAAGATGGACTGATACAAAGTGGAAAAGTGTTCTGTGGTCTGACGAGTCCACATTTCAAATTGTTTTTGGAAACTGTGGACGTCGTGTCCTCCGGACCAAAGAGGAAAAGAACCATCCGGATTGTTATAGGCGCAAAGTTGAAAAGCCAGCTTCTGTGATGGTATGGGGGTGTATTAGTGCCCAAGACATGGGTAACTTACACATCTGGGAAGGCGCCAGTAATGCTGAAAGGTACATACAGCTTTTGGAGCAACATATGTTGCCATCCAAGCAACATTATAATGGACGCCCCTGCTTATTTCAGCAAGATAATGCCAAGCCACGTGTTACATCAACGTGGCTTCATAGTAAAAGAGTGCGGGTACTAGACTGGCCTGCCTGTAGTCCAGACCTGTCTCCCATTGAAAATGTGTGGTGCATTATGAAGCCTAAAATACCACAATGGAGACCCCCGGACTGTTGAACAACTTAAGCTGTACATCAAGCAAGAATGGGAAAGAATTCCACCTGAGAAGCTTCAAAAATGTGTCTCCTCAGTTCCCAAACGTTTACTGAGTGTTGTTAAAAGGAAAGGCCATGTAACACAGTGGTGAACATGCCCTTTCCCAACTACTTTGGCACGTGTTGCAGCCATGAAATTCTAAGTTAATTATTATTTGCAAAAAAAAAAAAAAAGTTTATGAGTTTCAACATCAAATATCTTGTCTTTGTAGTGCATTCAATTGAATATGGGTTGAAAGGGATTTGCAAATCATTGTATTCCGTTTATATTTACATCTAACACAATTTCCCAACTCATATGGAAACGGGGTTTGTAAGTAGAGGAAGAGAATGCTACAAGCTAAGAAGATCGAGCTTGTAGGGATTGGCGATATTGCCGAAAATCTATATTGGGATATATATGGGAGCCTGTGATATATTATTTGGTACATAGATAATAGAAACATTTCAAAACCAGTTAGAAATGTTCCTAATTTGACTCCTGACATATGCAGTAACATATTGCATAATTTCCAGTTGTATTATTTTCTCAAAACTATTATTAATCTACTTGCTAATTTACTGTTATATCTGGTTACATTCTGTTGTAACATGTTCCATCTACATTTTTGTTAAAATGTAATAAGCACTTATTATTCTGTTGTTCGGATACTTTATTAGTTTTGGGTAATACTAAAAATGTGGGTATTGATCCAATACCAAGTAGTTACAGGGGCAACATTGGTCATACTAATTGTCATGACGAGGGGGTTTTCGTGAGGATTGTTCTCCCAGGATGCAAACAGACTTTTCCGGACAACGGTAGCAGGTAGGAACATATTTAATAATCACTCTCAAACAGGTACCAACAAAAAAGGCGCACAAGGCGAAGGCACAACTTAGCGCAGGAAAAAACTAACACTTAGCGTACTATGGACAGGGCAAAACAAAAACTCGCTGACTGTGGCATGAATAAACAAAACTTACTTGGCATGGCATGAAGCAAGAAAGGAGCATGAAGCAATCGCATGAATACCAGTATGAACAGAGCATGACAAGAGCAAAGTCGCCAGGCCGACTAACTGGCAACGACAGGCTTAAATAATAGTCTCCTGATTGGAGCAGGTGCGTGTCCCGAACACATGAGGCAGGTGAAACTAATAAGTCGTCATGGAAATTAAAACAAACAAGGGTGCACAAAAACAGGAACTAATGGAGTCTTAAACAAACAGAAAACAACAAAAAACATGATCCAGACCACAGATCATGACACTAATGTCTACGTAAAAATTTCAAGATCATTAAAAGATTACATTTTTTTATCACAATTGTAATCCGACAATACCAATTAATATTCAAATCGTTTCCTTGTTCCCTTTTATTACATACACAATTTATAATAAAGTCAATAGTGTAAAATAACTTAACAAAAACAACAAAATGTGATAACAAAAAATTGATCGATCTAATCACTGTGACATTGCCAATACACTGATGCTATATGTGGTATCGTTATAGTCGATATTTGCATCGATCAACAGCTCTTGCTTAGCGGTTAGCTATGCTTTTTTGTATTCTCGTATTCGCGTGTGGTGTTGCATGTTTAGTAGGGCTGTGAATCTTTGGGTGTCCCACGATTCGATTCAATATCGATTCTTGGGGTCACGATTCGATTCAAAATCCTTTTTTTTTTCCAATTCAACACGATTCTCGATTCAAAAACGATATTTTCCCGATTCAAAGGGATTCTCTATTCATTCAATACATAGGATTTCAGCAGGATCTACCCCAGTCTGCTGACATGCAAGCAGAGTAGTAGATTTTTGTAAAAAGCTTTTATAATTGTAAAGGACAATGTTTTATCAACTGATTGCAATAATGTAAATTTGTTTTCAATCAATCAATGTTTATTTATATAGCCCTAAATCACAAAATATGAATTATTTTATCTTTGTGAAAATATTGGACACAGTGTGTTGTCAAGCCTATGAGATGCGATGCAAGTGTAAGCCACTGTGACACTATTGTTCTTTTTTTTATTTTTTATTATAAATGTCTAATGATAATGTCAATGAGGGATTTTTAATCACTGCTATGTTGAAGTTGTAACTAATATTGATACTGTTGTTGATAATATTCATTTTTGGTTCACTACTTTTGGTTTGTTCTGTGTGGTGTTTGTGTCTCCTCTCAATTGCTCTGTTTATTGCAGTTCTGAGTGTTGCTGGGTCGGGTTTGGTTTTGGATTACATTGTTATGGTATTGCTGTGTATTGTTTTGTTGGATTGATTAATTGAAAAAAAATAAATACCGGTAAATAAATTTAAAAAAAGTTTACATAATAAAAAAAATTTTTTTTAAATCCATCCATCTTCTTCCTCTTATCCGAGGTCGGGTCGCGGGGGCAGCAGCCTAAGCAGGGAAACCCAGACTTCCCTCTCCCCAGCCACTTTGTCCAGCTCTTCCCGGGGGATCCCGAGGCGTTCCCAGGCCAGCCGGGAGACATAGTCTTCCCAACGTGTCCTGGGTCTTCCCCGTGGCCTCCTACCGGTCGGACGTGCCCTAAACACCTCCCTAGGGAGGCGTTCGGGTGGCATCCTGACCAGATGCCCGAACCACCTCAACTGGCTCCTCTCGATGATTAAAAATCGATTTTTTAAAAATGAGAATCGATTCTGAATCGCACAACATGAGAATCGCGATTTGAATTCGAATCGATTTTTTCCCACACCCCTAATGTTTAGCTATTCCTTGTGTTTGAGTTCTCCAGTGATAACGATGGTTTATTTGCCGCCATGGAGGCGATGTTAAATGACTTTAAAGCTGCCCCGAGGAGGGACGTTAACCGCTAGCTTGCTAGCAAAGACACTACATTGCGTTGAGGATGCAGTTGTTAGCATGTTGAGGACACAGCTAGAATGTGTCTTCAACATGCATTATCCCAATATAATGACAGTATTAAAACCTCTATCCTCGACCAAATTTCCATAATTTATATCGTCTATTTGTGCAACCTAACGCACTAGTATGTCTATTTTTCATTCATCCAGGTCTTTGTATTCATAGGGCATTCAATCGATGGCAACTGGACTGTTCATATTGTATAAGAAGACGTTTCGCTACTAAGATTGGACGGATCTCATGCTAGATCCGACCAATCTAAGTCTAAGACTAGATCCGACCAATCTAAGTCTAAGACTAGATCCGACCAATCTAAGTCTAAGACTAGATCCGACCAATCTAAGTCTAAGACTAGATCCGACCAATCTAAGTCTAAGACTAGATCCGACCAATCTAAGTCTAAGACTAGATCCGACCAATCTAAGTCAAAGAGCATGGACTGATGAATGGATGAGAGACGAAACGTCTTCAAAGACAAACCGAACAGTCCAGTTGGCGCTGGGCGATATGGCCTTTTTTTAATATCTCGATATTTTTAGGCCATGTCACGATACACGATACATATCTCGATATTTTGCCTTAGCCTTGAATGAACACTTGATGCATATAATCACAGCAGTACGATGATTCTATGTGTCTACATTAAAACATTCTTCTTCATACTGCATTAATATATGCTACTTTTAAACTTTCATGCAGAGGGAAATCACAACTACGTCAACTGACCAAAAGTGTATTTATTAAACAGTTATTAAGCAGTGGCACAAACATTCATGTCATTTCCAAAACAGAAAGTGCAAGATTGTCAGAGACATTTTAAAACAAGCTTTTAGTGCCCTTTTGTGCATGATGTCACTAAGATGACATATCAAAACAACACTAAATTAAAGTGCACTTTTTGTACAGAACGCCACTACTATAGTTAAAAACAAATAAAGTGCACTTTTGTGCATGATGTCACACAAGATATTTCAATAACTGTCAAATAAAAATGAGCTGCATAATAGGAAATCAAATAGTGTATGTCCTTCACTATGTGGTAGGTTCCTGCGGACGTTATCTCCTTCTAATGTTGACTATTTTTTTCATACGGTGTTGATGTGGAAATGGTTGCTTCGGCATTTTGTGGGTATGGCACCGAACGGAGATGTTGACATGCGGAGTTTCAAGCACTCTTTATTCTCTAGCGGGTGACTTTTCAAATGATGCTACAAATTAGCAGTGGTGCTACTTTCTGTTGCAACGCTTTTGCCGCATACTTGACATATTACGGTCTGTTCAACATCTTCCCGCTTGAAGCCAAACCACCGCCGGACGATGGACCCCCTGCTGTTTTTCTTGGGAATTAATTCTTCTTCCTTAATTTGTTACCAGATTCGCACCTTCTTTCTCTCGTGTTACCACTCGCACCGCTCCGCTAGCTCTCTGCTCCGCGAGGGCGTATGACGTTGCACGCACGACAGTATGTGACGTATGTAAGAAGGTGCGCTTGTTTTATGTCTCTGTGAGAAGGAGAGACAAGAAAGAGTGAGAAGAGCCTGTAGTGTAATGCCCGCAGCTAAAAGCAACTGCGTGAGAACGTATACTCGAATATCACGATATAGTCATTTTCTATATCGCACAGAGACAAACCCGCGATATATCGAGTATATTCGATATATCTCCCAGCCCTAAGTCCAGTTGCAATCGAATAAATGCCCTGAGAATACAAGCTAGTAGCTGTCACTGTATCAGAAGCTCCGGTTCTAATGGATACCTTTCTAACTTGCTACTTTGTGTTGTTGGTTATGCAAATCACATTTTCATTGCCTGTTGGCTCTTGTTTTTGTGTATTTGGGATCCTCCGTAAAGTGCTGAAAATGTAAATTCAAACCATAGAGGCGCTGAGGAGATATTTATAAAACAACTGGGGCGAGTCAGCTCCAACCGTAGGAGCTTCCACAGAAGTGTGGTGGAGAGCGCCCTCAGCATCAGCATAGCAGAGAGGAAGCAGAGGGTGGAGAAAGCTGCTGAAAAGATCATGAGGAGCATTTCTACCATCAGCAGATGCAGAACATTTATATTCTACTCTATTCCTGATCTGTTCTCATTAGTCCGTGCTATTTAGAACCTACTCTATTTATATATTATTCCTGTGATTCTCAAACTGTGGTAGGTGGACCACAAGGCCGAGTTTGGCGATCTCCTCAACGATTGGTCTGATTGCCATCATTGCTACCAACTTAGACGCTGGTCCTTCCTTAGACTTAGACAAACTTTATTGATCCACAAGGGAAATTGTTCCACACAGTAGCTCAGTTACAAAGGATGGAAAGGGTAAGTAAGGATGGGAAAGGATAATGCAGGTATAAAGTAGACTAAAAATGTACCATAGTAGCAATATAAGATATAACATACGTAATATTGACATTTTATATATACAGTAAATAATATATACTGATATATTATACTACATAATATTTGTATATAACATATACAAACCCCGTTTCCATATGAGTTGGGAAATTGTGTTAGAGGTAAATATAAACGCAATACAATGATTTGCAAATCATTTTCAACCCATATTCAGTTGAATATGCTACAAAGACAACATATTTGATGTTCAAACTGATAAACTTTTTTTTTTGTTGCAAATAATCATTAACTTTAGAATTTGATGCCAGCAACACGTGACAAAGAAGTTGGGAAAGGTGGCAATAAATACTGATAAAGTTGAGGAATGCTCATCAAACACTTATTTGGAACATCCCACAGGTGAACAGGCAAATTGGGAACAGGTGGGTGCCATGATTGGGTATAAAAGTAGATTCCATGAAATGCTCAGTCATTCACAAACAAGGATGGGGCGAGGGTCACCACTTGGTCAACAAATGCGTGAGCAAATTGTTGAACAGTTTAACAAAAACCTTTCTCAACCAGCTATTGCAAGGAATTTAGGGATTTCACCATCTACGGTCCGTAATATCATCAAAGGGTTCAGAGAATCTGGAGAAATCACTGCATGTAAGCAGCTAAGGCCGTGACCTTCGATCCCTCAGGCTGTACTGCATCAACAAGCGACATCGGTGTGTAAAGGATATCACCACATGGGCTCAGGAACACTTCAGAAACCCACTGTCAGTAACTACAGTTGGTCGCTACATATGTAAGTGCAAGTTAACACTCTCCTATGCAAGGCGAAAACCGTTTATCAACAACACCCAGAAACGCCGTCGGCTTCGCTGGGCCTGAGCTCATCTAAGATGGACTGATACAAAGTGGAAAAGTGTTGTGTGGTCTGACGAGTCCACATTTCAAATTGTTTTTGGAAACTGTGGACGTCGTGTCCTCCGGGCCAAAGAGGAAAAGAACCATCCGGATTGTTATAGGCGCAAAGTTGAAAAGCCAGCATCTGTGATGGTATGGGGGTGTATTAGTGCCCAAGACATGGGTAACTTACACATCTGTGAAGGCACCATTAATGCTGAAAGGTACATACAGCTTTTGGAGCAACATATGTTGCCATCCAAGCAACGTTACCATGGACGCCCCTGCTTATTTCAGCAAGACAATGCCAAGCCACGTGTTACATCAACGTGGCTTCATAGTAAAAGAGTGCGGGTACTAGACTGGCCTGCCTGTAGTCCAGACCTGTCTCCCATTGAAAATGTGTGGTGCATTATGAAGCCTAAAATACCACAACGGAGACCCCCGGACTGTTGAACAACTTAAGCTGTACATCAAGCAAGAATGGGAAAGAATTCCACCTGAGAAGCTTAAAAAATGTGTCTCCTCAGTTCCCAAACGTTTACTGAGTGTTGTTAAAAGGAAAGGCCATGTAACACAGTGGTGAACATGCCCTTTCCCAACTACTTTGGCACGTGTTGCAGCCATGAAATTCTAAGTTAATTATTACTTGCAAAAAAAAATAAAGTTTATGAGTTTGAACATCAAATATGTTGTCTTTGTAGTGCATTCAATTGAATATGGGTTGGAAAGGATTTGCAAATTATTGTATTCCGTTTATATTTACATCTAACACAATTTCCCAACTCATATGGAAACGGGGTTTGTACAATGTATGGCAAAGCCCAATTACCACGTTCCTCACTAGACATTGCTTTTATTGAAGAGTTTTTCGCCGTGTTGTGTGCTGCTCGGGGGCTCACAAAAGATCCGTTTACCTGTATTCTGAAGACTTATTCCTACGATCGTAAAATCAACATTTTGGACTATTGGACAAGAAGCCGGCTGCGGAATAGAGCGCTGAACAGAGCTGCAGTAGTGACACTGTTCTTTCTCTCTCTCATACAGATATTTATTTCAGTTTTGAAGGGTTATCTAATTTTTCCAAGGAAAGTTTGTAGCGGGCGTGAGCTGAAAAGCCGATAAATGCCTAGCCCAGCAGGCGCAAGACGTTAAAACAACGTTGAGAACTTGTTGAATTGGGTCCTGATGCTGAGTAACGTTGAAACAACATATTTTTTGACAACGTTTAATCAATGTTGGGTTATGACGTTGATTTGACCATTGAATTTTGGTCATTTCCCAAACAAAATTCACACAAATACAACATTGAAACAACATATTTTTTGACAACGTTTATTCAGTGTCAGGTTGTGACGTTGATTTGACCTTTGAAATGTAGTCATTTGCCAACCAACAACGTGGATCCAATGTTGGAGATCAACGTTGTCTCCATTTACAAATACAAATATTTTGCTACATTGTTTAAAAATAGATAGCATGCATGTATACTTAACGTTGTATCAATGTCTTGTGCCTGCTGGGAGACATGTCTCGTCTTAGGACGCTGAGAAAAACTTCTTTGGAACCCCAATTAAAATATGAGTTATAAATGTATCCGTGAGTCTGCCAAATATCTTTTGAATTGATATTTGAAATATATTTTAAGCACCTTTAGCACCGCCCTACCTGGGCTTTTTTAAAAGTGTATGAAAATGGAAAAATATTTTTTTTGTTTTAATATGGTTTCTGTAGGAGGACAAACATGACACAGAACATAGAACTCTCACTGTTTTATTAAACATGCTTCACTGATGAGTTTTTGGCGAGCGCCGTTTTGTCCTACTAATTTTGGCGGTCCGTGAACTCACTGTAGTTTGTTTACACGTACAACTTTCTCCGACGCTGCCACAGAAAGACGTGTTTTATGCCACTCTTTCTTTGTCTCATTTTGTCCACCAAACGCAAAGGTGTTTGGTGAGCTTTGTTGACGTTATTGACTTGGAGTGCTAATCAGGCGTATTTGGTCACTGCCTGACTGCAAGCTAATCGATGCTAACATGCTATTTAGGCTAGCTGTATGTACATACTGCATCATTATGCCTCGTTTGTAGGTATATTTGAGCTCATTTAATTACCTTTACTTCTTTTCTTTCTTTCTTTCTTTAGTTTATTTCAAACATGAACACACTCACAGTATAATACATCACACAATTTCATATCATTTCATTTTACATCATGCCCGAAACGGAGTAGGAAGAAGCAAAGCTTATTTAATCCTACCCCTTTCCCACTAAGAGCGTTCACAAATATATAGAATCATTTACTGACCTTTTTATATAATAAAATAACATCTGTGAATTAGTATACACAACAGTTTTGTAATATATAATTAATTAATTCAGTCATTATTAACATACTGAGAAGAAGAATATCTTATTTTCAATAAGGTTGAAAGTACTTATGTCCTCTGTGAATTTAATTTATATTTGCATGTCTCATGACACATTATCTGTATGTAATAACACATGACACATTATCTGTATGTAATATTAGCTGCATTCATAGTTGTTAGCTGCATTTCTCATAGTTGGGAGTTGTTTGTGTGCCATGTTGTTCCAGACCACAGCAAACATTACCCAGCTTGTAAAGATTGTAATAAATCCATTAGAAGAAGACAGCCTGCCGTTTCCTTTAACTTGGACACACACTTCTATACCTTTGGACTAGAGCTGCAACTAACAACTAATTTGATCATCGATTAATCTGTCGATTATTACTTCGATTACTCGATGAATAATCGGATAAAAGAGACAAACTACATTTCTATCCTTTACAGTATTTTATTGAAAAAAAACAGCATACTGGCACCATACTTATTTTGATTATGGTTTCTCAGCTGTTTGTAAATGTTGCAGTTTATAAATAAAGGTTTATAAAAAATAAAAAAATTAAAATAAAATAAAAAAAATTATTTAAAAAAGTAGCCTTTGCGCATGCGCATAGCATAGATCCAACGAATTGATGACTAAATTAATCGCCAACTATTTTTATAATCGATTTTAATCGATTTAATCGATTAGTTGTTGCAGCCCTACTTTGGACATTCTAAACCAGTAATTTTCAGGAGTTATCTCACCCTCTGAGAAACCTCCATTTTACTAATGTTTTCCAATGTTGTAAAAATGTGTAGAGTAAATTTTGCATTTCAACATTTCTGTCAACGAAGATTTGCGTCAGCCTGCATCACATAGTCATTTTGTTAGTAGGCTAATATAGACACTTACATCATGTGTTGCCTTCATTATAACACTTATATTAAGCTTTAAATTTTTGGCGGCCCCAGACAGATTTTTTATTTTTGGTCCAATGAGGCTCTTTCAACATTTTGGGTTGCAGACTTAGGCCTACTACGCTCCCGTATTTTATTGTTAGTCATTATGGCGGTACTTGGAGAGCCACTGTCCTATTCTACTTTAATGATGTACACACTATCATTCTTGTGGTACTCATTGCGCAATAAATCTGGGACCTCGGGTATTAAATTCCATGCCATTTAATGTGTCTGGTGTGTGACGATAAAGTTCATTAAATACTTGAAAAAGAACGGAGGATATTCATAAAACCTTCACCACGCTGATCGTCTAAATCAGGGGTGTCAAACTCATTTTAGCTCAGGGGCCGCATGGAGAAAAATATATTCCCGAGTGGCAAAATCATGGCATGATAACTTAAAAATATAAACAACTCCAGGTTGTTTTCTTTGTTTTACTTTGGCCAAAAATAGAACGAGCACATTATAATAAAACGTACAAATCACAACTAATCCTCTGGACAAAACACTTCAAGTTTGTTGAAAATTCTGAGGAAATTGGTGCAGCTTCCAAGACACCATGACCTTAGACTTCGTCTCAGTGAATCTACAAAGCCAGGATTAAACTTTAAGTCACAGTCTTTCTGGGATTGAACAAAAAACACAACATGCAAACTCTTCTTGGTATCAAATACCTCCTTTGTCATGTCCACATATCAATACAGTGCTCACTCAACAAACCGTAAAAAAACGGAGGTAAAAATTATTCAAAAGGGTTAAGTTCACTTGTCTTGTGTTTGACAAGAGACATTTTGGGGCGACGAGGGTGCCAAATGACCATGTGTTCGAAGCAGAAGACATAAAACGACAGGTTTTAAGTTTCATGCAGGTCGACGAGGAGGAGCCACAGTCACCCTCTACGGTGTACCTCTTGCTTGGCCGCGGTATAAACCGTTTGCTTGCCTGGCAGAATTGCTAATGTGACATCCAGTGGACACATTAAGAACAGCAGTTTCTTTCGTTAAAAAAAGCAGCTTATTTGTATACATGCAAACTCATCGAGCCGTACGCTTGACACCCCTGAAAATGTGCGACAATGTGAGCAGAGAAATTAAACTGTCTCCTAGCCTAAGAATGTTCACCCTTGCGGTAAAAAATGTGTTGTTGTGAAACTATCAAAAACATGACTAGCTGTTTGGACTATCTCAACTGTGGGACACAGGTGCAAAATAACTCACTGTGGAATAAGGGACATAACACACCAGACAAGGCTACAGAAGACGAAAGATACCCAAGCAAGATGGAGCTAATCTCATGGTCACTCAATGCTATGATATCCATATTGGTGTATGTATACTGACTTGTCATTATCATCCATTATCATATGTTATACTTGTTCTGAAATTGTCATGAATCCATCAAATCTGCTGTTGAAACTTGGACTATATAACCAACATATAAGTCTTCTAGCCTAAGAGTGTTCAACATTGCGGTAAAAAATTTGTTGTTGGGGACACTGGAAACTATCAAAAACATGACTAGTTGTTTGGACTATCTCAACTGTGGGACACAGGTGCAAAATAACACACTGTGGAATAAGGGACATAACACACCAGACAAGGCTACAGAAGACGAAAGATACCCAGGCAAGATGGAGCTAATCTCATGGTCACTCAACACTATTATATCCATATTGGTGTATGTATACTGACTTGTCATTATCATCCATTATCATATGTTATACTTGTTCTGAAATTGTCATGTAGCCATCAAATCTGCTGTTGAAACTTGGACTATATAACCAACATATAAGTCTTCTAGCCTAAGAGTGTTCAACTTTGCGGTAAAAAATGTGTTGTTGTGAAACTATCAAAAACATGACTGGCTGTTTGGACTATCTCAACTGTGGGACACAGGTGCAAAATAACTCACTGTGGAATAAGGGACATAACACACCAGACAAGGCTTCAGAAGGCGAAAGATACCCAGGCAAGATGGAGCTAATCTCATGGTCACTCAACGCTATGATATCCATATTGGTGTATGTAAACTGACTTGTCATTATCATCCATTATCATATGTTATACTTGTTCTGAAATTGTCATGTATCCATCAAATCTGCTGTTGAAACTTGGACTATATAACCAACATATAAGTCTTCTAGCCTAAGAGTGTTTAACATTGCGGTAAAAAATGTGTTGTTGTGAAACTATCAAAAACATGACTAGCAGTTTGGACTATCTCAACTGTGGGACACAGGTGCAAAAAGGGACATAACACACCAGACAAGGCTTCAGAAGACGAAAGATACCCAGGCAAGATGGAGCTAATCTCATGGTCTCTCAACGCTATTACATCCATATTGGTGTATGTATACTGACTTGTCATTATCATCCATTATCATATGTTATACTTGTTCTGAAATTGTCATGTATCCATCAAATCTGCTGTTGAAACTTGGACTATATAACCAACATATAAGTCTTCTAGCCAACATTGCGGTAAAAAATTTGTTGTTGGGGAAACTGGAAACTATCAAAAACATGACTAGTTGTTTGGACTATCTCAACTGTGGAACAGAGGTGCAAAATAACTCACTGTGGAATAAGGGACATAACACACCAGACAAGGCTACAGAAGACGAAAGATACCCAGGCAAGATGGAGCTAATCTCATGGTCACTCAACACTATTATATCCATATTGGTGTATGTAAACTGACTTGTCATAATCATCCATTATCATATGTTATACTTGTTCTGAAATTGTCATGTAGCCATCAAATCTGCTGTTGAAACTTGGACTATATAACCAACATATATAACCAACATATAAGTATTCTAGCCTAAGAGTGTTCAACCTTGCGGTAAAAAATGTGTTGTTGTGAAACTATCAAAAACATGACTAGCAGTTTGGACTATCTCAACTGTGGGACACAGGTGCAAAAAGGGACATAACACACCAGACAAGGCTACAGAAGACGAAAGATACCCAGGCAAGATGGAGCTAATCTCATGGTCTCTCAACGCTATGATATCCATATTGGTGTATGTAAACTGACTTGTCAT
Organism: Entelurus aequoreus; assembly: GCF_033978785.1. NCBI lineage: Eukaryota > Metazoa > Chordata > Actinopteri > Syngnathiformes > Syngnathidae > Entelurus > Entelurus aequoreus. The sequence continues at coordinate 45,607,475 of NC_084745.1, forward strand.
TATCATCCATTATCATATGTTATACTTGTTCTGAAATTGTCATGTATCCATCAAATCTGCTGTTGGAACTTGGACTATATAACCAACATATATAACCAACATATAAGTTGATTGTAAATTAGGAGCGGGACATGGATAAGCATTCTTGCTTTTTTCCCCGTATCCCTTTTCGGTGGGTGCTGTTGAATGTCTGTCAAATTACAAAAAGTGATGAAGTGTTGCTATATACACTACCGTTCAAAAGTTTGGGGTCACCCAAACAATTTTGTGGAATAGCCTTCATTTCTAAGAACAAGAATAGACTGTCGAGTTTCAGATGAAAGTTCTCTTTTTCTGGCCATTTTGAGCGTTTAATTGACCCCACAAATGTGATGCTCCAGAAACTCAATCTGCTCAAAGGAAGGTCAGTTTTGTAGCTTCTGTAACGAGCTAAACTGTTTTCAGATGTGTGAACATGATTGCACAAGGGTTTTCTAATCATCAATTAGCCTTCTGAGCCAATGAGCAAACACATTGTACCATTAGAACACTGGAGTGATAGTTGCTGGAAATGGGCCTCTATACACCTATGTAGATATTGCACCAAAAACCAGCTAGAATAGTCATTTACCACATTAGCAATGTATAGAGTGTATTTCTTTAAAGTTAAGACTAGTTTAAAGTTATCTTCATTGAAAAGTACAGTGCTTTTCCTTCAAAAATAAGGACATTTCAATGTGACCCCAAACTTTTGAACGGTAGTGTATATATGTCTGCCGGAATAGACCTAATTGGTTCAGACATAACTGAATACTATCAAAGTTGAACGTATGAAAGCCAATGTCCAATAGACGCGCGATATCGGCGAGCTCCAATATCCAATCAGCTCGGCCAATCACAAACAGGGAGACGTCACATGGTCGGAGCGTGCTGTTAACAAGCAGGAGGGGTCCTGGCCGCCTCACTGTTTATTCACCCCGATCGATGGTTCCATGCGGCTAAGCCAACAGAGCTCCCCAACAAAGCAACTGCTGTTATTCAGCCTGAATCAACATGAATGTGCAGCTCGGCCACAAAAGCACCGAAGCGAAATGCTCCCCCCCCCCCCCCCCCCCCCCCCACGCTTTACTTGACTGACAGTTACAAATGATGCTGAAGGTAATAAAGTGCGCCGGTGGCCTGCTTTGGGCTCACTAATGGCAGTGGTGGCATAATTAGCATGCTGTGAGGGTCCGCTGAAGACCGAGCCACTGATATCTAACACATTACAGGCTCCTTCCTCAAGCAAACGGAACCCACATGACACTTTTATAATTGCATCCCCCTCTTTATTCTTATTAGAGGGCCTTTTGGAAGATGGCTCAATAATACACCTGGATGAGTCCTTGGCTGCACACACACACACACACACACACACACACACACACTTTGCATTTCTTGGCCGCCTGCTTGATAAATAGATTGTGGCTGCTCTGACACTCGGTGTAGAAAAGACATTTTACCTTTCATAGGGACTGACACCAATTCTTCACGGATTGCAGGAGATGGTGACAAGAGAGGCACCGCCAGCAAATGACTCGCTTCTAGAAGTCTGATTTGGGAACCCACCCCCTCGACAAAACATGTCAAATGTAGCTTGATTGTTTAAACAGTGTTGCACAGAAATTACAATTGTCACAGCTGTACTACATTGAAGGAATATTTCTTTATTTACTTATTTACTTTTTAAGTGATACAAATGTTTGGTAACTCTTTAGTATGGGGAACATATTCACCATTACTTAGTTGCTTATTAAAGTAACAAAGACTTAATTTAGAGTTATTCGGACACTAGGGGAACATATAAGGGTTAGGGTTACTAATAAGTAGAGATGTCCGATAATGGCTTTTTTGCCGATATCCGATACTGTCCAACTCTTAATTACCGATTCCGATATCAACCGATACCGATATATACAGTCGTGGAATCAACACATTATTATGCCTAATTTTGTTGTGATGCCCCGCTGGATGCATTAAACAATGTAACAAGGTTTTCCAAAATAAATCACCTCAAGTTATGGAAAAAAATGCCAACATGGCACTGCCATATTTATTATTGAAGTCACAAAGTGCATTATTTTTTTTAACATGCCTCAAAACAGCAGCTTGGAATTTGGGACACGCTCTCCCTGAGAGAGCATGAGGAGGTTGAGGTGGGCGGGGTAGGTGGTAGCGGGGGGTGTATATTGTAGCGTCCCGGAAGAGTTAGTGCTGCAAGGGGTTCTGGGTAATTGTTCTGTTGTGTTTATGTTGTGTTACGGTGCGGATGTTCTCCCGAAATGTGTTTGTCATTCTTGTTTGGTGTGGGTTCACAGTGTGGCACATATTAGTAACAGTGTTAAAGTTGTTTATATTTCACCCTCAGTGTGACTGTGTGATTGGGCCGGCACGCAAAGGCAGTGCCTTTAAGGTTTATTGGCGCTCTGTAGTCCTACCCTACGTCCGTGTACACAGCTGCGTTTTAAAAAGTCATAAATTTTACTTTTTGAAACCGATACTGATAATTTCCGATATTACATTCGAAAGTATTTATCGGCCAATAATATCGGCAGTCCGATATTATCGGACATCTCTACTAATAAGCAACAATTTTGAGGTTATCTTCTGGGAACTTATGGGGAACATATTCACCATTAATTAGTTGCTTATTAACATGCAAATTAGTAACATATTGGCTCTTAACTAGTCATTATTAAGTACTTATTAATGCCTTATTCGGCATGGCCTTATTATAACCCTAACCCTGGCCCTAACCCTCTAACTCTAACCAAATAACTCTAAATTAAGTCTTTGTTACTTAGAATATGTTCCCCATACTAAAGTGTTACAAAAAACATAACTTTGTCTTGAATTTGAAACATTTTTATTTTTATTTTTCACTAAAGAAGGGTTCGGTGAATGCGTATATGAAACTGGTGGGGTTCGGTATCTCTAACAAGGTTAAGAACCACTGATCTAAGCCATATGTCACCAACATGAGTGTGCACCAGTGCACAAAGCAAGGTCCATAAAGACATGGATGACAGAGTCCGGTGTGGATGAACTTGACTGGCCTGCACAGAGTCCTGACCTCAACCCGATAGAACACCTTTGGGATGAATTAGAACGGAGACTGAAAGCCAGGCCTTCTCGACCAACATCAGTGTGTGACCTCAGCAATGCGCTTTTGGAAGAATGGTGGAAAATTCCTATAAACACACTCCGCAACCTTGTGGACAGCCTTCCCAGAAGAGTTGAAGCTGTAATAGCTGCAAAAGGTGGACCGACATCATATTGAACCCTATGGGTTAGAAATGGGATGGCAATTCAAGTTCGTATGTGAGTCAAGGCAGGTGGCCAAATTCTTTGGGCAATATAGTGTATCTCACGTGGTACCGTATTAAATTACATTTTTAAATTAAACATATTAAATTTGACAAAATAGAGAAATAAAATATTTGAACTCACAATTTGTAGCACCCATCCGATGCCATATGAGCCAGTGGTACCGCTCGTAGTCGGTTGATTCGAGTGGAAGTGGCGGGCGTTTCCCCAGTTCATCGCCGGGACAGCTGAGCTAACTTCCTGGGCCAGCAAACCTCGTCTCACAAGATGTAGTTTCTCTTCAAATATCCCTCTTGGAAATGGCCTTGCAAATATACTGTATATCTGCCACCTGATCAACGTTTTGTTCTCCTCCTTTGTGGGTTTCTCTGCTATGGCTCTGCTCCGGTGCAACACTTCCTGATTTCGTAAAGTGCAACTTCTGATTGGATACTCACTTGGGAGTGACAAGTGAGTATCCAATCACAGGACGTTCAACGCGAGGCCATCTAGAAGGCCTTACTGACAACAACTCCTGATCTGGTTGGCTATCGCAATTATCTATCAACTGTATGTGCCCGTTCACTTACAGTGCACAGACATTGTTGATTCTGAAGGCAGATTTGGTACAGCATGGCAACATAAGCTAGCTGAATTCTGATTGGATACAAACTAAAACTAAAAACAACAGCACTGGAAGGAGCATAATATGACATGAAGAGAATATGAATACTTTTAGATTAGGGGAAGTAAATTAAAAATTACTTTTATCTTTAATTATGATCATGATTTGTGGTTATGCTAGGCCAGCAGACAGCCCACCACCGTCAACTACATAATTAAGAGAGCCACAGTTTCAAGAGCCCAAGGGCTCAGTCAGAAAGTGCCTCCGCAGGTTATATCCTTTTGACACTGTGTTTACTTAATTACAAACTAAACATCGGCTTTCACGCTGCACTGTCAATAAATTCATTATTCTGCCCTCGCGAGTCGTTTCCGGCGTGTGCAGCTAGACAGATAGTTAACATGAAGAAACAGAAGCTCCAGAAGTTTTGTTGAGGAGTTATGTGTTACGTTGTGGTCGCATGGTAATGCGCGGATAGTTCTCCCAGGATGCAGACGGAAACAAGGTGCAGGTAAGAAGATGATTTATTTTCATAAATCGGTCCGGTTACAAACAAAAATAGAACAAGCGTGCCAATAGCACTGGAAGCTATGGAAAAGCTAAAGGGAAAGCTTAGCATAGAACCCTAAAAGCAAACAAATGGCGAAGCTTAGCTCGGGAATCAAATAAGGTAACAGGCGTAACTTGTTGCAGGAGCAAACAAGACAGCCAGACAGTGCGAAAAACTGGAATCAGTAGCTCTATGATTAATGCCCGGGAGCAGGTGAGCGTCCTGAACACTAATCAGAGGCAGGTGAAACTAAAACACAACCCCAGGAGTGCTCAAAACAGGAACTGAGGGAGTCAAAAACTAAACAAACATGATCCGGGCAACGGATCATGACATTATGTTCCTTGTTTTGAATTATTTTCCTTCCTCAGTTTTATTTCTTTACACTTCTTCCTTCATTTAGGTTTGTAAGACTGAAAATATAAACATAAAATGAACATTACAAAAGCATAACGTCCATTGTGTATTTTACATAGGTAATGTCCATTGTGTAGTTTACAAAAATAAATAATATATTCACATAATAATCTACAAATGTTTACACATATTAAAAAAATACACAACATTCACACACCAAACATTGCACACAATGTATGTGATTTATCACAATTAAACCTAAGGTGAAATACTTGGTTAATATTCAAGTCAAGAAATGTAATTGGAGTATTGTTGGTGCTTTTTCGACGGTTATTTATTGGATTTTATTGGAAAAATAGAGAACCTCCGACTAGATCCTTTGTAAGCAGACTTTTATCTATGTTTATTTACAATTTATAATGCATTAAAAAAAAAAATCCAGCGGTCGTTGACTTTCATAATGATTGTGTGAACGACAGGCAAACATCCCTTTTAACAGCGCAATCCAAAATATCTACGAAACCCAAAACCAGTGAAGTTGACACGTTGTGTAATTCGTAAATAAAAAGAGAATACAATGATTTGCAAATCCTTTTCAACTTATATTCAATTGAATAGACGGCAAAGACAACATATTTAATGTTCCAACTGAGTAACTTATTTTTTTTTCCGCAAATAATCATTAACTTAGATTTTAATGGCAGCAACACATTGCAAAAAAGTTGGCACAGGGGCATTTTTACCACTGTGTTACACGGCCTTTCCTTTTAACAACACTCAGTAAACGTTTGGGAACTGAGGAGACACATTTTTTAAGCTTCTCAGGTGGAATTCTTTCTCATTCTTGCTTGATGTACAGTTTAAGTTGTTCAACAGTCCGGGGGTCTCCGTTGTGGTATTTTAAGCTTCATAATGCGCCACACATTTTCAATGGGAGACAGGTCTGGACTACAGGCAGGCCAGTCTAGTACCCGCACTCTTTTACTATGAAGCCACGTTGATGTAACACGTGGCTTGGCATTGTCTTGCTGAAATAAGCAGGGGCGTCCATGGTAACGTTGCTTGGATGGCAGCATATGTTGTTCCAAAAGCTGTATGTACCTTTCAGCATTAATGGCGCCTTCACAGATGTGTAAGTTACCCATGTCTTGGGCACTAATACACCCCCATACCATCACAGATGCTGGCTTTTCAACTTTGCTCCTATAACAATCCGGATTATTCTTTTCCTCTTTGGTCCGGAGAGGACACGACGTCCACAGTTTCCAAAAAACAATTTGAAATGTGGACTCGTCAGACCACAAAATACTTTTCCACTTTGCATCAGTCCATCTTAGATGAGCTCGGGCCCAGCAAAGCCGGCTGCGTTTCTGGGTGTTGTTGATAAATGGCTTTCGCTTTGCATGGTAGAGTTTTATATTGCACTTACAGATGTAGCAACCAACAGTGGGTTTCTGAAGTGTTCCTGAGCCCATGTGGTGATACCCTTTACACACTGATGTCGCTTTTTGATGCAGTGCCGCCTGAGGGATCGAAGGTCCGTAATATCATCGCTTACGTGCAGTGATTTCTCCAGATTCTCTGAACCCTTTGATGATATTACGGACCGTAGATGGTGAAATCCCTAAATTCCTTGCAATAGCTTGTTGAGAAATGTTGTTCTTAAACTGTTCAACTGTCTTAAACAAGTCAAGACGGTTGAACTTCCGGTTCCGGTTCACCGTGCGTGACTGCTCGCCGTCTGTTCGCTGTTGCGAAAAAGCTAAGTAGCGCTCTATCTGTGTGCTTTTAATTGTTCTACAGCTTTCTTTATCACTTCTCAAACATTTTTAGTGGTACTATTTAACTTGCAAATCACCCGATCTCTGTCCCACCACCCTTTCCTCAGCTAGCTAGCTGCTAAGCTAGCGCGGAGAAAGGCAGCGCCGGTCAGTAAGAAGCTACTCCTACAGACCGCGACCACTTCCCTGAGGACAGCAGGAACTTCACTCGGTGACAGAAAACACTGTGAGTAATGGCTTCCTGCGCGTCTTGCACCATACTCACGGAGAGGTTGGCTCTGCTAGAGGGCCGTGTCCGCCAGTTAGAGCAGAGTAATGTCGTAACTTTAGATGTTGCGGACACATCTGCTAGCGTTAGCTGTAGCGAGCTAACTAGCCCAGCTTGTAGCAGTCCTAAGCGGCCTACAAGCTACGGTGTACCGGTTGAGACGCATAATAGATTTAGCTCTTTAGCTAGTCCTACACCCCAGTCTACCGGGCACCACACCTTAGTTATAGGGGACTCCATCACCCGAAACATAAAGCTTAGCAAACCAGCCACAATAAAGTGTATCCCCGGGGCCAGAGCACCTGACATTGAAGCTAATCTTAGGGAGCTAACTCGCAACAGGCCTAGTAAACACGTACGACAGGCTAATCGCACCACTAATTATGCGAATATAGTTGTACACGTTGGCTCCAATGACACTAGAATGAGACAGTCAGAGATTACAAAGAGAAACATAGCCAGGACTTGTGATCTCGCCAGAAAGATGTCCAGGCATCGAGTAATTGTCTCTGGCCCCCTGCCTGCGAGAGGCAATGATGAGAGATATAGCAGATTAGTCTCGCTTAACAAGTGGTTGGCTAGCTACTGTAGGCAGAAGGGACTAACGTTTATTGATAACTGGCCCTCTTTCTGGGGCAAACCAGGCTTGCTGATGAGAGACGGCCTTCACCCTAACCAGGAAGGCGCCATCATCCTGTCTAGAAACATAGACTACTATTTAAGTCTCACTTGACTGACTACACTAGAGCAAGCCCGGTCACAGGCAATTACAATGTCTGTTAGTCCGGGTGAGGAGTCAGTTAAGCTAGAACTAGCCAGCGCCAGGCTGGATAATCCATGTACGCACAGCAATTCTCTTAGAATAATACACAATTCACATAATGTTTTTTCTGTTGTGTCTGTGTCAGGGGTGGACATGCATTCTACTGAGGTGGCAAATTATGATATGTCCAGTCTATTGCAGCACCAAGCAAACAATCGGAAAATTCCCGTCATATCAATTCCTAGATATGGTCGAAACTATTTAAAGTGCACTACGCATAATAAACGCAACATTGTTAATATTGCCACTACGGATAATCTTAACAAAAACTCGTCAAAACAGCCCAATACCTATAATATGGGCTTTTTAAACATAAGATCATTGTCTCCCAAGGCGTTATTGGTTAATGAGGTCATTAGAGATAACAATCTTAACGTCATTGGTCTTAGCGAAACCTGGCTCAAACCGGACGAATTTTTTGCGCTCCATGAGGCATCTCCTCCTAACTATACGAATGCGCATGTTGCCCGCCCTCTTAAAAGGGGAGGGGGTGTCGCACTAATATACAATGAAAATTTCAACCTTACCCCTAACCTAAATAATAAATATAAATCGTTTGAGGTGCTTACTATGAGGTCTGTCACACCGCTACCTCTCGACCTGGCTGTTATCTACCGCCCCCCTGGGCCCTATTCGGACTTTATCAGTGAATTCTCAGAGTTCGTTGCTGATCTAGTGACGCACGCCGACAATATAATCATAATGGGGGACTTTAATATCCATATGAATACCCCATCGGACCCTCAGTGCGTGGCGCTCCAAACCATAATTGATAGCTGTGGTCTTACACAAATAATACATGAACCCACGCATCGCAACGGTAATACAATAGATCTAGTGCTTGTCAGGGGTGTCACCACCTCCAAAGTTATGATACTTCCATATACTAAAGTAATGTCCGATCATTACCTTATAAAATTTGAAGTTTTGACTCTTTGTCAACAAGCTAATAATAATAATAACTGCTATAGCGGCCGCAACATTAATGCTGCCACAACGATGACTCTTGCTGACCTACTGCCTTCGGTAATAGCACCATTCCCAAATTATGTCGGCTCTATTGATAAACTCACTAACAACTTTGACGATGCCTTGCGCGAAATTATTGATAGTATAGCACCGCTAAAGCAAAAAAGGGCCCCTAAAAGGCGCACCCCATGGTTTACAGAAGAAATTAGAGCTCAGAAATTATCATGTAGAAAACTGGAACGCAAATGGCGCGCGACTAAACTTGAGGTTTTCCATCAAGCATGGAGTGATAGTTTAATAACTTATAAACGCATGCTTACCTTAGCTAAAACTAAATACTACTCAAATCTCATCCGCCTCAACAAAAACGATCCTAAATTTCTGTTTAGTACAGTAGCATCGCTAACCCAACAAGGGACTCCTCCCAGTAGCTCCACCCACTCGGCAGATGATTTTATGAATTTCTTTAATAAGAAAATTGAACTCATTAGAAAGGAGATTAAAGACAACGCATCCCAGCTACAACTGGGCTCTATTAACACAAATACGACTGTATATACGACGGACACTGCCCTCCAAAATAGTCTCTCTATTTTTGATGAAATAACATTAGAGGAATTATTACAGCGTGTAAGTGGGATAAAACAAACAACATGTTTACTTGACCCACTTCCTGGGAAACTTATCAAGGAACTGTTTGTATTATTAGGTCCATCAGTGTTAAATATTATAAACTTATCACTTTCCTCCGGCACTGTTCCCCTAGCATTCAAAAAAGCGGTTATTCATCCTCTGCTCAAAAGACCTAACCTCGATCCTGACCTCATGGTAAACTACCGACCGGTCTCCCACCTTCCGTTTATTTCCAAAATTCTCGAAAAAACTGTTGCACAGCAGCTAAATGAACACTTAGTGACTAACAATCTCTGTGAACCTTTTCAATCCGGTTTCAGGGCAAATCACTCTACGGAGACAGCCCTCGCAAAAATGACTAATGATCTATTGCTAACGATGGATTCTGATGCGTCATCTATGTTGCTGCTTCTTGATCTTAGCGCCGCTTTCGATACCGTCGATCATAATATTTTATTAGAGCGTATCAAAACACGTATTGGTATGTCAGACTTAGCCTTGTCTTGGTTTAACTCTTATCTTACTGACAGGATGCAGTGCGTCACCCATAACAATGTGACCTCGGACTATGTCAAGGTAACGTGCGGAGTTCCCCAGGGTTCGGTTCTTGGCCCTGCACTCTTTAGTATTTACATGCTGCCGCTGGGTGACATCATACGCAAGTACGGTGTTAGCTTTCACTGTTATGCTGATGACACTCAACTCTACATGCCCCTAAAGCTGACCAACACGCCGGACTGTAGTCAGCTGGAGGCGTGTCTTAATGAAATTAAACAATGGATGTCCGCTAACTTTTTGCAACTCAACGCTAAGAAAACGGAAATGCTGATTATCGGTCCTGCTAGACACCAACATCTATTTAATAATACCACCTTAACATTTGACAACCAAACAATTAAACAAGGAGACTCGGTAAAGAATCTGGGTATTATCTTCGACCCAACTCTCTCGTTTGAGTCACACATTAAGAGTGTTACTAAAACGGCCTTCTTTCATCTCCGTAATATCGCTAAAATTCGTTCCATCTTGTCCACTAGCGACGCTGAGATCATTATTCATGCGTTCGTTACGTCTCGTCTCGATTACTGTAACGTATTATTTTCGGGCCTCCCTATGTCTAGCATTAAAAGATTACAGTTGGTACAAAATGCGGCTGCAAGGCTTTTGACAAAAACAAGAAAGTTTGATCATATTACGCCTATACTGGCTCACTTGCACTGGCTTCCTGTGCACTTAAGATGCGACTTTAAGGTTTTACTACTTACGTATAAAATATTACACGGTTTAGCTCCAGCCTATCTCGCCGATTGTATTGTACCATATGTCCCGACAAGAAATCTGCGTTCAAAGAACTCCGGCTTATTAGTGATTCCCAGAGCCAAAAAAAAGTCTGCGGGCTATAGAGCGTTTTCTATTCGGGCTCCAGTACTATGGAATGCCCTCCCGGTAACAGTTAGAGATGCTACCTCAGTAGAAGCATTTAAGTCCCATCTTAAAACTCATTTGTATAATCTAGCCTTTAAATAGACCCCCCCTTTTTTAGACCAGTTGATCTGCCGTTTCTTTTCTTCTCTCCTCTTCTCCCCTGTCCCTTGCGAGGGGGAGTTGCATAGGTCCGGTGGCCATGGATGAAGTGCTGGCTGTCCAGAGCCGGGACCCCGGGTGGACCACTAGCCTGTGCATCGGTTGGGGACATCTCTGCGCTGCTGACCCGTCTCCGCTCGGGATGGTTCCCTGTTGGCCCCGCTGTGGACTGGACTCCCGCTGATGTGTTGGATCCACTGTGGACTGGACTTTCACAATGTTATGTCAGACCCACTCGACATCCGTTGCTTTCGGTCTCCCCTAGAGGGGGGGGGTTACCCACATATGCGGTCCTCTCCAAGGTTTCTCATAGTCATTCACCGACGTCCCACTGGGGTGAGTTTTTCCTTGCCCGTATGTGGGCTCTGTACCGAGGATGTCGTTGTGGCTTGTACAGCCCTTTGAGACACTTGTGATTTAGGGCTATATAAATAAACATTGATTGATTGATTGATTCAACAATTTGCTCACGCATTTGTTGACAAAGTGGTGACCCTCGCCCCATCCTTGTTTGCGAATGACTGAGCATTTCATGGAATCTACTTTTATACCCAATCATGGCACCCACCTGTTCCCAATTTGCCTGTTCACCTGTGGGATGTTCCAAATAAGTGTTTGATGAGCATTCCTCAACTTTCTCAGTCTTTTTTGCCACTTGTGCCAGCTTTTTTGAAACATGTTGCAGGCAAATTCCAAATGAGCTAATATATGCAAAAAATAACAACGTGTTCCAGTTGGAACATTAAATATATTGTCTTTGCAGTCTATTCAATTAAATATAGGTTGAAAAGGATTTGTAAATAATTGTATTCTGTTTTTATTTACCATTTACACAACATGCCAACTTCACTGGTTTTGGGGTTTGTAAAACATAAACGAACGGCAGTGGTATTTTAACATTTCCCATGACAAGGGGGGCCAGCTTGACACATGTATTGAAAGAGAATTTTGTCCTGAGGTCAAATTGACATCTTAAGATGCTTTTTTCCCTCCCTGTGGGTGTTGCCAGATGAAAACATCTGAATGTGGGCAACAACCAACAGGGGAAATGCTTATTGGAGGGAAAAAACGATGATCGGGACACACACACACACACACACACACACACACACACACACACACACACACACACACACACACACACACACACACACACACACACACACACACACACACACACACACACACACACACTCTTGTATCTGTTACCTTCTTGAGACCTGAGAAAAATGCCTACCTATTTAGGACCCCCCTTTCTAGATATATAAAGATTTGTATTTACAACATTAATAATATATACATCATATGTACATATAAAAAAGGTAAGCTTTTAGTTTATTATTACATTTTTTTGTTTGTAATTGGTTTTTAATCTTCATTATTTAATTCAAGTTATTACAGTATGTCGCTATATACATATTTTATTTTTTTAAATTAATTTTGGCCAAAGGGGGCATATTTCAATTTCTTACACACACTTGTTATTACATATGTTGGCTAGAGGGGGAGCACTTCCAATTTTTACACATACTTGTTATTTCATATGTTGATCAGAGGGGGAGCACTTTTAAAACCGACACACAGTCAATTTGAAAAATCCCTCCTTTTCAGGACCACCCTAATTTTGATAGATTTTACCACCAGGGGGGCAAATGAGATCTCTATTTTTGTTTTTTTTGGTAATGTGCTTAAGGCCTATGACAAACGAGTCACGGACCACAGATGGCCCCTGTGCCGCACTTTGGGCAACCCAGCTGTAGAAGCCAACTGTTAATGGCCACTATAGTTAAAGTACCACTGATTGTCACACACACACTAGGTGTGGCGAAATTATTCTCTGCATTTGACCCATCACCCTTGATCACCCCCCTGGGAGGTGAGGGGAGCAGTGAGCAGCAGCGGTGGCCGCGCCCGGGCATCATTTTTGGTGATTTAACCCCCAATTCCAACCCTTGATGCTGAGTGCCAAGCAGGGAGGTAATGGGTCCCATTTTTATAGTCTTTGGTATGACTCGGCCGGGGTTTAAACTCTCAACCTACCGATCTCAGGGCGGACACTCTAACCACTAGTCTTAGTAATGATTCCCAGGCGTGGCCACCGCTGCTGCTCACTGCTCCCCTCACATCCCAAAGGGGTGATCAAGGGTGATGGGTCAAATGCAGAGAATAATATCGCCACACCTAGTGTGTGTGTGACAATCAGAGGTACTTTAACTTAAGTACCATGGTGTATTTGTTCATCCTATGGTCACATATGGAACGCAGGTTGTTACGTCATCACCGGAAGTCGTAAAATCAGCTGTTCACCTGGCGGGTTTTTTCGGGGATGAATAGGGGAGTCCTTCTCTAGCTGCCGTCTTGTTTTGTCATATATTGCTGCCTTTGCACCTGTCAATGGTTACTTTTGTATGCACATTAAATCAACAAAAAACTCCTGACTTTGGAGCAATGTTCACAGACTCTAGTATTTGGCTCTCTATTAGATGCAATGGTTTTCCGTATTGGGAACATGATTTCGGTTAGAGATGTCCGATAATGGCTTTTTTGCCGATATCCGATATTCCGATATTGTCCAACTCTTAATTACTGATTTTGATATCAATCGATACGGATATATACAGTCGTGGAATTAACACATTATTATGCCTAATTTTATTGTGATGCCCCGCTGGATGCATTAAACAATGTAACAAGGTTTTCCAAAATAAATCAACTCAAGTTATGGAAAAAAATGCTAACATGGCACTGCCATATTTATTATTGAAGTCACAAAGTGCTTTTTTTTTTTTTAACATGCCTCAAAACAGCAGCTTGGAATTTGGGACATGCTCTCCCTGAGAGAGCATGAAGAGGTTGAGGTGGGTGGACTTTTGTAGCGTCCCGGAAGAGTTAGTGCTGCAAGGGGTTCTGGGTATTTGTTCTGTTGTGTTTATGTTGTGTTACGGTGCGGATGTTCTCCCGAAATGTGTTTGTGATTCTTGTTTGGTGTGGGTTCACAGTGTGGCGCATATTTGTAACAGTGTTAAACTTGTTTATACGTTTACCCTCAGTGTGACCTGTATGGCTGTTGACCAAGTATGCTTGGATTCACTTGTGTGTGTGAAAAGCCGTAGATATTATGTGACTGGGCCGGCACGCAAAGGCAGTGCCTTTAAGGTTTATTGGCGCTCTGTACTTCTCCCTACGTCCGTGTACACAGCGGCGTTTTAAAAAGTCAAACATTTTACTTTTTGAAACCGATACCGATAATTTTCGATATTACATTTCAAAGCTTTTATCGGCTGATAATATCGGCAGTCCGATATTATCGGACATCTCTAATTTTGGTCCTAACTTGTGCACCGACTTTTCCTTGTTGATGTCTCAAGAAGGGTCGAAATACAAGAACACACACACACACACACGCACACACACGCGCACACACACACACACACGCACACGCGCACACACACGCACACACACACCTTCTCCACTAAGGGATATATGACAGAAGCAGGCCTACCTGTCAATGTGGCAGCAATTATCCTGCAGGCTCTCTCCACGGACCATCTCCTGCAAGTCTGCACATTACTAACCACATCACTGAGCACATACAAACCCCGTTTCCATATGAGTTGGAAAATTGTGTTAGATGTAAATATAAACGGAATACAATGATTTGCAAATCCTTTTCAACCCATATTCAATTGAATGCACTACAAAGACAACATATTTGATGTTCAAACTCATAAACTTGATTTTTTTTTGCAAGTAATAATTAACTTAGAATTTCATGGCTGCAACACGTGCCAAAGTAGTTGGGAAAGGGCATGTTCACCACTGTGTTACATGGCCTTTCCTTTTAACAACACTCAGTAAACGTTTGGGAACTGAGGAGACACATTTTTGAAGCTTCTCAGTTGGAATTATTTCCCATTCTTGCTTGATGTACAGCTTAAGTTGTTCAACAGTCCGGGGGTCTCCATTGTGGTATCATAATGCGCCACACATTTTCAATGGGAGACAGGTCTGGACAACATGCAGGCCAGTCTAGTACCCGCACTCTTTTACTATGAAGCCACGTTGATGTAACACGTGGCTTGGCATTGTCTTGCTGAAATAAGCAGGGGCGTCCATGGTAACGTTGCTTGGATGGCAACATATGTTGCTCCAAAACCTGTATGTACCTTTC
Source organism: Entelurus aequoreus (assembly GCF_033978785.1). NCBI lineage: Eukaryota > Metazoa > Chordata > Actinopteri > Syngnathiformes > Syngnathidae > Entelurus > Entelurus aequoreus. Next base: position 45,622,560 of record NC_084745.1, read on the forward strand.
AGCATTAATGGCGCCTTCACAGATGTGTAAGTTACCCATGCCTTGGGCACTAATACACCCCCATACCATCACACATGCTGGCTTTTCAACTTTGTGCCTATAACAATCTGGATGGTTCTTTTCCTCTTTGGTCCGGAGGACACGACGTCCACAGTTTCCAAAAATAATTTGATATGTGGACTCGTCAGACCACAGAACACTTTTCCACTTTGTATCAGTCCGTCTTAGATGAGCTCAGGCCCAGCGAAGCCGACGGCGTTTCTGGGTGTTGTTGATCAACGGTTTTCGCCTTGCATAGGAGAGTGTTAACTTGCACTTACAGATGTAGCGACCAACTGTAGTTACTGACAGTGGGTTTCTGAAGCGTTCCTGAGCCCATGTGGTGATATCCTTTACACACTGATGTCACTTGTTAATGCAGTACAGCCTGAGGGATGGAAGGTCACGGGCTTAGCTGCTTACGTGCAGTGATTTCTCCAGATTCTCTGAACCCTTTGATGATATTATGGACCGTAGATGGTGAAATCCCTAAATTCCTTGCAATAGCTGGTTGAGAAAGGTTTTTCTTAAACTGTTCAACAATTTGCTCACGCATTTGTTGACAAAGTGGTGACCCTCGCCCCATCCTTGTTTGTGAAAGACTGAGCATTTCATGGAATCTACTTTTATACCCAATCATGGCACCCACCTGTTCCCAATTTGCCTGTTCACCTGTGGGATGTTCCAAATAAGTGTTTGATGAGCATTCCTCAACTTTCTCAGTATTTATTGCCACCTTTCCCAACTTCTTTGTCACGTGTTGCTGGCATCAAATTCTAAAGTTAATGATTATTTGCAACAAAAAAAATGTTTATCAGTTTGAACATCAAATATGTTGTCTTTGTAGCATCTTCAACTGAATATGGGTTGAAAATGATTTGCAAATCATTGTATTCCGTTTATATTTACATCTAACACAATTTCCCAACCCATATGGAAACAGGGTTTGTACATAGGGAGTATGCACACTAACGCACGGGTGGAGGGCAAAATACAAACCCCCACGGGTGTACATATCGGCACATTGACGCACACTTTTCATCCGCACTTGTCTGCCGACAAGCTAATGGCTGCAGCCAATGATGTGTTGGTGCAGACATCCTCCTCGCAGAAACACGCATCATTACCATCAGATCAAGAATTAAACATACAAGTCAGTATATATACACAAGTAAGAGAGCTAAATACAGCAAAGGCGCTACCAGGCAAAGTTTGGAGAAAAAACAGGCGGCGTAAAGGTGAAGGAGAGAGCAGGATATGAGCTCCGGTGAGTCGAGAGATGAAACAGATAAATAAAAAGGCTCAGACAGACAAGGCTTCCATTTTGGCTGCGGGGAGGTCTTCCAGGGGGAAGGGATTGATCGGTTTCTCGCTGGCTGGATGTTGGAGGAGCAGCTTGAGTGTACCGACGCAGCTGTGAAGGGTGATTTCGGAAAGCATTAAAAGAGAGAGGAGAAAAACAAAAAAACAAAAAAAAACAACCCATGTGACCTCATTAGCGACAATTTGTTCCGACTGTCATTAGCAATCACAAACGCCATCACTCAGTCGGGACTGTAAGAGACGGGGCGAGGGGCACGCTGGCGAGGGTCCGCGGGGGGCACATGACAATCGTCAAAGAGCTTTTGATAACTGGATCGCTCTTTGGCACATAGGTCAAGTCTGTTTTAGTAGGGATGTGACGGTACACCCTCAGTGCGTAGGGTTTGAAGTCCTGGTGCACCACAAATATCAAACCCTTGATTCCGCTATGAGGAATTACGACCGATGACAAAAATGCGACACGAGACTTCCCTTACTGCAGTGTTTTTCAACCTTTTTTGAGCCAAGGCACATTTTTTGCGTTGAAAAAATGCGGAGGCACACCACCTGCAGAAATCATTAAAAAACTAAACTCAGTGGACAGTAAAAAGTCGTTGTGGCAATTGTTGGATATGACTTTAAATCATAACCAAGCATGCATCACTATAGCTCTTGTCTCAAAGTAGGTGTACTGTCACATCACCCTCTGACTTATTTGGAGTTTTTTGCTGTTTTCCTGTGTGTAGTGTTTTAGTTCTTATGTGGCGCTCCTATTTTGGTGGCTTTTCCTCTTTTTTTGGTGTTTTCCTGTAGCAGTTTCATGTCTTTCTTTGAGCGATATTTCCCGCATCTACTTTGTTTTTATCCTTCTTCGTGGGGACATTGTCGATTGTCATGTCATGTTCGGATGTACATTGTGGACGCCATCTTTGCTCCACAGTAAGTCTTTGCTGTCGTCCAGCATTCTGTTTTTGTTGACTTTGTAGCCAGTTCAGTTTTAGTTTTGTTCCGCATAGCCTTCCCTAAGCTTCAATGCCTTTTCTTACCCGCGTCTGACCACAGAACACTTTTACACTTTGCAGCAGTCCATCTTAGATGAGCTCGGGGCCCAACAAAGCCGGCAGTGTTTCTGGGTGTTGATGATCAATGGCTTTCGCCTTGCATAGGAGAGTTTTAACTTGCACTTACAGATGCAGCGAGCAACTGTAGTTACTGACAGTGGTTTTCTGAAGTGTTCCTGAGCCCATGTGGTGATATCCTTTACACACTGATGTCGGTTTTTGATGCAGCACCGCCTGAGGGATCCAATGTCACGGGCATTCAATGTTACGTGCAGTGATTTCTCCAGATTCTCGGAACCCTTTGATGATATTACAGACCTTGGATGGTGAAATCCCTAAACTCCTTGCAATAGCTGGTTGAGAAAGTTTGTTCTCAAACTGTTGGACAATTTGCTCACGCATTTGTTGACAAAGTGGTGACCCTCGCCCCATCCTTGTTTGTGAATGACTGAGCATTTCATGGAATCTGCTTTTATACCCAATCATGGCACCCACCTGTTCCCAATTTGCCTGTTCACCTGTGGGATGTTCCAAATAAGTGTTTGATGAGCATTCCTCAACTTTCTCACTCTTTTTTGCCACTTGTGCCAGCTTTTTTTAAACATGTTGCAGGCATCAAATTCCAAATGAGCTAAATATTTGGGGTTTGCTCTTTTGTAGCTGTATGTAGAAATAGTTCCTCTGAAGTGGCAGCTTGTTGCATCGTCTCTGTGCTCCACCAATGTCTTTCATGTCCTATGTGTTCTTTAATCTTGTTTCAAACCAAGATGGCGCCACGGTACCAAGTCAAATTCCTTGTGTGTTACATACTTGGCCAATAAATCTGATTCTGATCGTTAACAAACATGGCGTTGTTCGTGTGAGACTTATTCACCGTTTCAGATGACGACTTTTTCGCTTGGTATTTGCACCAAATGTTCTGCCAACATTCAACAAAAAGGATAAAATCATCGCGTATCAACACATCGAACCTAATCAACTACCATAAACGCCAGCATCACTATGACTACATTTTGAAAGCCTACAAGGACGCTGCCTGTTTTAAGAAGCTGCTGGCAGTTAATTCTCTACTAAATACAATTGTTTAAAAAAATATATATATATACTAGTGTTGTCCCGGTACCAAAATGTATTTAGATACTTTTCGGTAATTTGATACTTTTCTAAATAAAGGGGACCACAAAAAATGTCATTGATGGCTTGAGTTTGACAACAAATCTTAGGGTACATTAAACATATGTTTCTAATTGCAATTTTGTCCTTAAATAAAATAGTGAACATACAAGACAACTTGTCTTTTAGTAGTAAGTAAACAAACAAAGGCTCCTAATTTAGTCTGCTGACGAATGCAGTAACATATTGTGTCTTTTATCATTCTATTATTTTGTCAAAAGGACAAGTGGTAGAAAAATGAATTATTAATCTACTTGTTAATTTACTGTTAATATCTGCTTACTTTCTCTTATAACATGTTCTATCTACACTTCTGTTAAAATGTAATAATCACTTATTCTTCTGTTGTTTGATACTTTACATTAGTTTTGGATGATACCACAAATTTGGGTATCAATCCGATACCAAGTAATTACAGGATTATACATTGGTCATATTTAGGGATGTCCTATAATATCGGACTGCGGATAATATCGGCCGATAAATGCTTTAAAATGTAATATCGGAAATGATTGGTATCGGTTTCAAAATTATCAAAATCGGTTTCAAAAGTAAAATTTATGACTTTTTAAAACGCCGCTGTGTACACGGACGTAGGGAGAAGTACAGAGCACCAATAAACCTTAAAGGCACTGCCTTTGCGTGCCGGCCCAGTCACATAATATCTACGGCTTTTCACACACACAAGTGAATGCAATGCATAATTGGTCAACAGCCATACAGGTCACACTGAGGGTAGCCGTATAAACAACTTTTACACTGTTCCAAATATGCGCCACACTGTGAACCCACACCAAACAAGAATGACAAACACATTTCGGGAGAACATCCGCACCGTAACACAACATAAACACAACAGAACAAATACCCAGAACCCCTTGCAGCACTAACTCTTCCGGGACGCTACAATATACACCCCCCGCTACCCTCTACCCCCCACACCTCAACCTCCTCATGCTCTCTCAGGGGAGAGCATGTCCCAAATTCCAAGCTGCTGTTTTGAGGCATGTTAAAAAAAAATAATGCACTTTGTGACTTCAATAATAAATATGGCAGTGCCATGTTGGCATTTTGATTTATTTTGGAAAACCTTATTACATTGTTTAATGCATCCAGCAGGGCATCACAACAAAATTAGGCATAATAATGTGTTAATTCCACGACTGTATATATCGGTATCGGTTGATATCGGAATCGGTAATTAAGAGTTGGACAATATCGGAATATCGGATAACAGCAAAAAAGCCATTATCGGACATCTCTAAACATGATTTAAGTCCTCATGTGTCCAGGGACATATTTCCTGAGTTTATAAACATAATATGAATTAAAAAAAAACGAAAAAAGATGTTGTGATGCCAATAAATATCGATTATATAAATTATAGTAGTATTAACTAGATACGCTACTGTACTTGGTATCATTACAGTGGATGTCAGGTGTAGTTCCACCAATGGCGTTTGTTTACATTGTGATGCCGGTGAGCTACGGTGTGTAGTGAAGCATGTTTAGCTATTCCTCGTCCTGCAGGGATGATACTTGTAAGAAACTTACTTTATTTGTCGCCATGGAGGCGAGGATTAGTGATTTAGAAGTAGCTAAAACACTGCCGACTGCTGGTGGGTGTTAGCTGCTAGCTAGCTAACCATATCTTAAAGCACCTCTTCCTGAGGGCGTTTCAGTATTATAACTTCACCTTTATCGTTAGTTTCTAGGCCAAAATGCGTCTGTTCTCCCTTTTCTGTCTACACACTGTGTCTGCTTGTAAGTACTCTGTGATTGTGTGCTGCCGAACATGCTCCTCTGCTCGTAAACCAGCAATGGCACGACGTGACGACGACGGGAGTGCGGGGGACCAGTACTTTTTAGAGAAGGTATAGTACCGAATATGATTCATCAGTATCGCGGTACTATACTAATACCGGTATACCGTACAACCCTAATATGTACATTACAATAGCTTACAAGGTTCCCTTTTAGAAAATCTAAATGGATGCAGGCAAGTGCAACAGTAACAGTTTGAAGAGTGTCAATAATCAATACATTTTAGTAAGAAAATTGTTATTTATATAATTACAGCATTGATAGTTCCAGCTTGCAGCCCCTTTCTCGTCTCTACTGAACAATGGCGGCACACTGCTTTCATTTTACCCACTGGTCTGTTTACGTATTTCACCAAGAAGGACAAGTGTTCCCGAACAGACCATTTTCATGAAAGAGGGTTTCTAAGCTCTATCACCAGCCATGACCTCTGCTAGCCAAAGGCACAAGATTGAATGACGTGATTTCCTTTTCTTCACTTGTTGTGTACTGTGTAGAAAATCTGTGCACCTCACATCACACATACATGTATATACTGTACATACCCATATGTTTACAGTCATTTATCAAGCCTCCATCCAGCAAGAAAGTTCACACCACTGTGAAACATGTAGAAAAAGAAAACCTGACAATTATTAGCCTTTACACTTAAATCTAATTGGAATGACACAACCAAATACAAACAAAAACAAGGACGGTATGTAAAAGGTCCTTTGAAAAAAGCCTCCTAATTCCAAGACACGTTTCTAAAATGGATTGGCGTACTTATAAAATGGCGTTTGGACTTTAAAGGCCTACTGAAACTAATTTTTTAAAATTTAAACGGGGATAGCAGATCCATTCTATGTGTCATACTTGATCATTTTGCCATATTTTTGCTGAAAGGATTTAGTAGAGAACATCGACGATAAAGTTCGCAACTTTTGGTCGCTGATAAAAAAAAGCCTTGCCTGTACCGGAAGTAGCGTGACGTCGCAGGTTGAAAGGCTCCTCACATTTCCCCATTGTTTACACCAGCAGCGAGAGCGATTCGGACCGAGAAGGCGACGATTACCCCATTAATTTGAGCGAGGATGAAAGATTTGTGGATGAGGAACGTGAGAGTGAAGGACTAGAGTGCAGTGCAGGACGTATCTTTTTTCGCTCTGACCGTAACTTAGGACGAAGGACTTCACCCGATCATCGATGCGGTCGGCGGCTAGCATCGGATAGCGCGTCTGCTATCCAAGTCAAAGTCCTCCTGGTTGTGTTGCTGCAGCCAGCCGCTAATACACCGATCCCACCTACAGCTTTCTTCTTTGCAGTCTCCATTGTTCATTAAACAAATTGCAAAAGATTCACCAACACAGATGTCCAGAATGCTGTGGAATTTTGCGATGAAAACAGAGCTTTTTGTATCGGATACAATGGTGTCCGAATACTTCCGTTTCAACCCTTGACGTCAAGCGCATACGTCATCATACATAGACGCTTTCAACCGGAGGTTTCGCGGGAAATTTAAAATTGCACTTTATAAGTTAACCCGGCCGTATTGGCATGTGTTGCAATGTTAAGATTTCATCATTGATATATAAACTATCAGACTGCGTGGTCGGTAGTAGTGGCTTTCAGTAGGCCTTTAATGTCCTTTTGTGTTTGATGTTTCCCTCTTACACACATGCTTATGTGTGCTATGGCTATGAGGTTGTTTTTCCCCCTTGGCCTCAGTCTGGACCCCCTCTCCAGCGCCTAGGGTTGGACTGAATTTTTTTTTCTCACCCCCCCAGCATTTACCTGTTTCTTACCTTTTTTGTAAAGGGCGCCGGAAGTTGGCGATCCTGTTCTGTCTCCCTGTAATGTTTGTCTGATCTTCAATGGGATTGTGCAGAAAATCTTAATTTCCCCCCGGGGATTAATAAAGTATTTCTGATTCTGATTAATCGAAGACAGCCGTGGTTTTATTATTTTTTTTTTTAACTAAGCACTCCACAATGAGTTGACGCTCAGAGGGATGAAGTAACCTGCAGCGTCCTCCCTCTCTGCATCTTTGCTGGCTGCTCGTCAGGCTGAATGTGCACAGCTGCCAAGTGGTGGGTGTAAAAGGAAGGTGCAACACAAGCGCCTTGCTCAGCTGTCAAAGTGAGAAAAATGACATTTCCCGTCAGAGACATTATTAGCGCCGATGCCATTTCCTATATTCCGCCCGCTGACTTTTCTAGTGGAATTTGTGCTTCGGTACAAAATAAAACAAGGATTATACAACACAAGTATTTATTCTCATCGTCGCATCAATCAGTTGCCCTAAATAAATTCTCTCAGGCAGCAGTTTGGCGGTTAAATCCACACACTGGCGCTGCTAAATTACCGCTACATATGTCGCAAACGCCTGTGACTGAAGTCGCAGGCAGTTAGCCAAGACGACTCCTACTTTTATGGACACCTGTTGGGGCTGCACGGCTCATCTCCTCCTCATTTAGCCGTCTGTCAGGGCTCCGTGGTGCTGATTACCGCCAAGATCTCGCAATGCTTATTAGTCTAATTAGGGCCCCGGCAGGTGACTTGAAGGAAGTTGACGCCGACGTTCAAGGCACGGCCGTTTGTCGCGCTCGTTGGAGGCTCGACCGAGGATGCAAGCCGAATGTTGCCACTCATTTCTAAGGCCATCGCGTGACTGATGAACTACGGAAAAGTGATGGCAAGGTCAGGGAAATAGGCTTTTAGAAGGAGACGAGACAAATGGCAGGAAGTCAATCAAAGCAATCAATCAAAGTTTATTTATATAGCCCTTAATCACAAGTAGTGTTGTCATGACACCAATATTTTGGTACCGGTACCAAAATTATTTTGATACTTTTCAGTAGGGATGTCCGATAATGGCTTTTTTGCCGATATCCGATATTGTCCGACTCTTAATTACCGATTCCGATATCAACCGATACCGATATATACAGTCGTGGAATTAACAAATTATGATGCTTAATTTTGTTGTGATGCCCCGCTGGATGCATTAAACAATGTAACAAGGTTTTCCAAAATAAATCAACTCAAGTTATGGAAAAAAATGCCATATTTATTATTGAAGTCACAAAGTGCATTATTTTTTTTAACATGCCTCCAAACAGCAGCTTGGAATTTGGGACATGCTCTCCCTGGGACAGCATGAGGAGGTTGAGGTGGGCGGGGTTTGGGGTAGCGGGGGGGTGTATATTGTAGCATCCCGGAAGAGTTAGTGCTGCAAGGGGTTCTGGGTATTTGTTCTGTTGTGTTTATGTTGTGTTACGGTGCGGATGTTCTCCCGAAATGTGTTTGTCATTCTTGTTTGGTGTGGGTTCACAGTGTGGCGCATATTTGCATGAAGGCTATTCCACAAAATTGTTTGGGTGACCCCACACTTTTGAACGGTAGTGTATGTATGTATGTATGTATGTGTGTGTGTATGTATATATATATATATATACACTACCGTTCAAAAGTGTGGGGTCACCCAAACAATTTTGTGGAATAGCCTTCATTTCTAAGAACAAGAATAGACTGTCGAGTTTCAGATGAAAGTTCTCTTTTTCTGGCCATTTTGAGCGTTGAATTGAGCCCACAAATGTGATGCTCCAGAAACTCAATCTGCTCAAAGGAAGGTCAGTTTTGTAGCTTCTGTAACGAGCTAAACTGTTTTCAGATGTGTGAACATGATTGCACAAGGGTTTTCTAATCATCAATTAGCCTTCTGAGCCAATGAGCAAACACATTGTACCATTAGAACACTAGAGTGATAGTTGCTGAAAATGGGCCTCTATACACCTATGTAGATATTGCACCAAAAACCAGACATTTGCAGCTAGAATAGTCATTTACCACATTAGCAATGTATAGAGTGTATTTCTTTAAAGTTAAGACTAGTTTAAAGTTATCTTCATTGAAAAGTACAGTGCTTTTCCTTCAAAAATAAGGACATTTCAATGTGACCCCAAACTTTTGAACGGTAGTATATATATATATATATATATATATATATATATATATATATATATATATATATATATATATATATATATATATATATATACAGCCCGGCCCCCGAGTCAAAAAGTTTGGGTAACCCTGGTGTACAGGGTTACAGAACAGGAACACTGATGGGTCACCGACAAGGCGCCCCGTAAAAGATGGGAAAAAGGTCAACGCTGGGGGAGGAGGATGAGTAAAAAAATACAATGTAGACTGGGCTCCTAAGGGGATGGACGTTAACTGCGAGCTAGCTAGCCATGTCTTAAAGCACCTCTTCCTGAGGGCATTTCAATGTTATAACTTCACCTTTATCGTTAGTTTTTAAGCCAAAATGCGTCCGTTCTCCCTTTTCTGTCTACACACTTTGTCTGCTTGTAAGTACTCCGCGTGTGTGCGCTGCCGAACATGCTCGTCTGCTCGTAAACCGCCAACGACACGTGTCGGGGCGTGGCGGACCGGTACTTTTCAGAGGCGGTATAGTACCGAAAATGATTCATTAGTATCGCGGTACTATACTAACAACGGTATACCGTACAACCCTAATCACAAGTGTCTCAAAGGGCTGCACAAGCCACAACGACATCCTCGGCTCAGATGTGACAAGAAATGGAGGGCCTTCTCGGAACGGTGGCAAATGATGGAAGAAGAGTAATCAAAAGACAGAGCAGGATTTGAGAGAAGTCAGTCAGGTTTCCAGGCGAGCGTATCAGTCACTGCTAAAAGGTCAGGAGTGTGCTGTTCACACCTCGGGGTGCTAATGCAACACCTCTCACACCTTTCACGCTCGCCTGCGTCTGGCTTTAGTGGACACACTGTTGTTTTCTCCACAATAACTTTCTCCGATGTGGCTCTAAGGCGGCTACATGCGAGATTTGGAGGGTCGCGGTGCCGCTGGCGACAGACATGCACATCTGCGAGCTGACACGCAATTCCTCCAGCGGTAGAACCTCTCAACCCTGGTTTATGCTTCTGCATGGCGCCAGCTCCCTCCTATCCGTCCAGAGCCTCTTGCGGACTTTAAGACAGGCCTGGCCCTAACCAATCTGGCACCCTAGGCAAGATTTTAGGTGGCGGCGCCCCCCCCACATCGGCAGTGAAGTGTATATACTCACAAGAAACCGAATAGCTTTGTCTTTGACCTTTTTTTTTACTTAAAGAAAGCAAATTAACATATTATATGAGAATGTTATGTTATGATTATCTTTAACCGAATCACAGCAGTGCTCAAATTAAAAAACAGCATTCCCTCTCATGTGATATTGCTTAATTAACATTAATGATGTGCACTTTAACAACTAGGCTTACAACTATACCTAATATATAAAGGGGTGGAAAAGTGACTATTACCTGCAGGGCAAACATTAGCTAACCAGAAGGCAATAACAATGTAAACAAAAAACACCTGCTTAAAAGATCTAATACAAATGTCCCTGAGGAATGTGAGGTGGGAGTACTGTAATTACCTAACGTTACATTATTATTTTCCATAACAATTTAGCCCCCTCCACAATATTAACCCGACGTTAAAACAGAACTAGCTATTTATTGATTCGCAATTGCCGAATCATGTGACATTAGCTTAATGCTAAAAAGCCAGGTTACTATCACATTCTGTAACAGACAAATAATTTCATGTAGGCTAACGTTACCGATCTGCTACCTCTGTTTTTTTCTCGTTTTGCCTCCTCTTCTTTTCTCTTTTTTCTTCCCTGGGCACCTGACAGTTTTGGCCGTTTTGACATCTTGTGTTGATTTTTTGATGTGGTAAGAGTCATGATACGGGAAGGGAGGGGGCGCAAATAACAAATAATATTTCTATTAAATAGGCTTTACTTTGCATTTTAATTGACGTGGGATTATTCTTTGTATTTAGAAATAATAGTACCAACTTTATTTATTTATTTTTTTTTCTCCAACATTTGTGGCACTGGCGTGGCGCCCCCTGATGGACGGCGCCCTTAGCATTTGCCTATACGGCCTATGCCACGGGCCGGCCCTACTTTAAGAGGTGAAATCTAACTAGAAAAAGTTGCAATGTTGACACAAAGCTGCCATGCAGGCTGTCTATCTTTACTTTACTTTTTTTGCCAATGCTCAAAGAAAAAAAAAAGGCAAAAAATCAATGTTATAATGAATTATTGACCTATTCGAGGCTCCAATTACTTCACATATTTCACATTAAAATGTTTTATGTGGAAAAAATATTGCATATATTGTGTGGTTGCCGTATAAAAACATCCAAGTTTTCTTTGACAAAAGAGCATAAAACAAACAAAATAATAGTTCAAACGTGAAATCGACCGAAATATCTGAAGTTGATCTCGTAACTTAAGTCTTGAAAGTAAGACAAATAATAATAAATATGTATCACTTTATGAGTGGGGGACCTTTTGTATCCCAAAATATTTAGTGGGGATTTTCTTTATCTTTTCACTGTGATTAATCAAAAACAATAATGACAATAAAATCAATGGTGTCCTGCATTATTGATCTTTTCAGGGCTCCAATTACTTCACAATTGTCCAAATACTGCATATTTCAGTTTTACTATAAAAAAACAAAGTTGTCTTTGACAGAAAAGGCGTAAGGCTTTTTTTTTTTTTAACTTTATATCAACCTGAAGTTGATATACAGATTTATTGTAAGCGTTAAATAAAAAATAAAAAAAATAATAATTTCACTTGTTTTTAACATTTTAATGTTATGTTATGTTATTTTAATTTATTATGCGCCCCCCCAACCAACTGTTACATCCGCGACTGAGACCCTTTATGGGCCCCAGGAGCCCTAAAGGTAAAAAAAAAAAATCTATATTTTGTTATGGTTTGAAAATAAAAAATATCAAAATGGCCCCTGCATGCTTTAATTTTTGCGTGTGCGGCCCTCAGTGGAACAAGTTTGGACACCCCTGGTTTAAGGAAACGGCAGGCTGTCTTCTTCTAATGGATTTATTACAATCTTTGCAAGCTGGGCAACGTTTGCTGTCGTCTGGAACAACACGGCACATCAACAACTATGAGAAAGGCAGCCAATAGTAGTTACAAATATTGGGTCATGAGACATGCAAATATAAATTAAATACACAGAAGACATAAGTAAAGGAAATTAAATACACCTACAAACGAGGCATAATGATTCAATATGTACATACAGTTAGCCTAAATAGCATGTTAGCATCGATTAGCTTGCTGTCATGCAGTGACCAAATATGTCTGATTAGTACTCCAACAAGTCAATAATATCAACAAAGCTCACCTTTGTGCATTCACACACAGCATAAAACGTTTGGTGGACAAAATGAGACAGAGGAGTGGCATGAACTACGTCTTTCTGTGGCAGTATCGGAGAAATTTGTACATGTAAACAAACTACGATGAGTTCAAGGATCGCTGAAATTTGTAGGACAACACGGTGCTTGCCAAATACTCTCATCAGTGAAGCATGTATAACATAAACAGTGGGATTTCTAACAATTAAGAATAGAGATGTCCGATAATGGCTTTTTTGCCGATATCCGATATTGTCCAACTCTCAATTACCGATTCCGATATCAACCGATACAGATATATACAGTCGTGGAATTAACACATTATTATGCCTAATTTTGTTGTGATGCCCCGCTGGATGCATTAAATAATGTAACAAGGTTTTCCAAAATAAATCAACTCAAATTATGGAAAAAAATGCCAACATGGCACTGCCATATTTATTATTGAAGTCACAAAGTGCATTATTTTTTTTAACATGCCTCAAAACAGCAGCTTGGAATTTGGGACATGCTCTACCTAAGAGAGCATGAGGAGGTTGAGGTGGGCGGGTTGAGGTGGGGTGGGTGGGGGGTAGGGAGTAGCGGGGGGTGTATATTGTAGCGTCCCGGAAGAGTTAGTGCTGCAAGGGGTTCTGGGTATTTGTTCTGTTGTGTTTATGTTGTGTTACGGTGCGGATGTTCTCCCAAAATGTGTTTGTCATTCTTGTTTGGTGTGGGTTCACAGTGTGGCGCATATTTGTAACAGTGTTAAAGTTGTTTATACATCCACCCTCAGTGTGACCTGTATGGCTGTTGACCAAGTATGCCTTGCATTCACTTGTGTGTGTGAAAAGCCGTGGATATTATGTGATTGGGCCGGCACGCAAAGGAAGTGCCTTTAAGGTTTATTGGCGCTCTGTACTTCTCCCTACGTCCGTGTACACAGCGGCGTTTTAAAAAGTCATACATTTTACTTTTTGAAACCGATACCGATAATTTCCGATATTACATTTTAAAGCATTTATCGGCCGATAATATCGGCAGTCCACTGAGTAGGTCACACAACAACAAGACAAGTGCTTGTACATCCAAAAGACAAAATAGAACAAGACAAGAAATGCAACGTCATTTACGAAATCCCGTGTAAATCATGCAAAACATCATACATCGGAGAAACAGAGGGGACATTCAACACAAGGAAGAAAGAATATCAGAAAAAATCCCCCCCAAAAAAACAACTGGAAGGTTTACAAAAAGCCTACAACAAAAATCCGAACAGGAAATCTTAAAATCAGCCATATCAGACCATTGCAAAATAAATAACCACATCATGGACTGGAACAAGGGCAAAATCATCGGGACAGTAAGTAACAAATTCAAACGATGGATTAAAGAGGCGATCGAACTAAGGAATCGGCCCAAGGAAACCATCAATCTGGATGAGGGAGACTTGACGGGTCTGCCTGGTTGGCCACGCCTATAAGAACAGCTGATAGGCAACACGTCACAGTGGTCAGGTGACCCTTCTGAAGAAGACTGCAGATGACAGTCGAAACATGTCAGGTAAAGATTCCATCTAACATACCGAAAATATGGTCTGATTACAAAAAAAATTGAAAAAGTATTAACAAAAATGTCTATGAATGTTCTCATTCATCCAGGTCACTGTAATCTCAGGCACTGAAGGCCCTGCAAAAACTGAAATCTAAGTAAGATTAAATATCTCAAATAAGGGTGATATTTGTTTATTTTCTGTCTGATAAGATCATTCTTCTCACTAAGCAGATTTTATGTTAGTGTTTTACTTGTTTTAAGGGTTTTGGTCCTAAATGATCTCAGTAAGATATTACAGCTTGTTGCTGAGATTTGATGACCTATATTGAGTAAAACATGCTGGGAACTAGAATATCAACTGATGCAAAGCTGTGGCATCAACACTCACAAGTATAAAACTACTTTTTTTTAAGTAATAATTTCTTATTTCAAGCATGAAAAAAAAAAATCATGATTTTGACAAAATTGTGTCTCATAATTAAAACAGGTATTTTCAATGAAACAATAGAACATAAGTACTCATATAGTAGTACAGTTGGCACAGTACAGTAAACTGACAGTTAATATTTAAACATTTAACATGTGATATTTCAAACAATTTTGAACAGAAATAGTTCATGCACATTCAGAGAAATTCTTCAAAATTACAATTTAAAAAAAATTTGGCCGGGGCGCCGGGCTGTATATATGCGCACTAATTGACTGAAAGAGCACGCACTTGGCGCGATGATGTCATGTTGTCGATGGGAAAATGCATTTTTAGACCATATGATTTGCCTGAGCGGCTAGGAGACCCCGAGAGTAACAAGCGGTTGCCTTGTTGCCTTTCCATTAAGAACAATAAATTTGTTTTTAGTATAAGTTTGCTGGTTTCAAGAAATATATTGCCGCGCGCATATCATTATGTCAAGATAATGGCACTAGCATTTACTTCATTTAAGAATATTTTTCAACATATTGAGCAAAATGGTCTCTTTTTTTTCTACCAAGAAAAGTGCACTTGTTATTAGTGAGCATATACTTATTTTAAGCTATTTTGGGTCCATTGAGGTTAGCTAATTTTACATGTTTTGGAAAGTCTTGACAAGCCAAATTTTCTTGTTCTATTGGCAGATAATTTTGCTGAGTTCAAATAAAATACCCCTAATTTTTGTAATTTTTTTTCTTGTTTTTGAACACTGACTTTTTGCAGTGTGAGACTTTAAGACTATGTTTACACAGCAGACCGAAGTGGCCCAAATTGGATTTTTTTTCTATCTGATTTTTTTCCAGCTGACTGTTTAAACTGCAAGTAAAATGTGATTTTTTATCAGACTCCAGCATAAACGCGCATGTGGCCCCAATAAATAAAGTGAAAACAAAGGAAGTTGACCAGGAGGAAGTCTCTACTACTACAAAATAAAATAAGTCACAACACCTTAAAAAAACAAGTGTTTTTTTTTGTGAAAGTAAATGAAAGTAATATCATCTATGAGTGGATGTATAGTACAGGCCAAATGTTTGGACACACCTTCTCATTCAATATGTGTTCTTTATTTTCATGACTATTTACATTGTAGATTGTCACTGAAGGCATCAAAACTATGAATGAACACAAGTGGAGTTATGTACTTAACAAAAAAAAGGTGAAATTGTTACGCTGGGGGCGCATGGCTGCACTGGTAGAGTTTCTTCCAAGGTAGAAAACAAGCTGGAGCAGTGTGCAGGTAAGATTAAGCCTTTTAATAAATGAAACGCAGGACAAAAAATACAAAACTGAGGACGCTAACAAGCGTGGAGCTACAAAAAAACAAAATGTCACCAAGGGTGAAAAAACGAGGAATGCTAGTAGTGTGTGGACAAATCACGAGAGCGAGGAGAAAAACCAGGAGAACGTAATTGTTACCTATAGCAAACATTGACCCAGCAACCAGTGCTGGGTGACAGAAAACTATAAAGGGGAGTGATCAACCAAAACACCTGGTGGGAACACCTGGTTGCTAAACAAAGACAGGTGAGGAGAATCAGTGCCCATGGAAACCAACAGTAAACAGGGAAAGAGGGTGCACCCAGGAAACAGACTAAAACAGGAAAACTACCAAACATAAATCATGCCATGACCCGGGTAACGGATCATGACGGAAATAACTGAAAACATGTTTTATATTCTAGTTTCTTCAACATAGCCACCCTTTGCTCCGATTACTGCTTTGCACACTCTTGGCATTCTCTCGATGAGCTTCAAGAGGTAGTCACCTGAAATGGTTTTCATTTCACAGGTGTGCTTGAAGCTCATTGACAGCCGAACTAGCTGAGAAATCGGACTAATTTAGTGCATGGACACGTACTGACATATCGTTACATATGTCAATCTACTGTTACTGGACTTTCAATGTATCCTTACTATGTTGCTATAAATGGTAGAAACTGTGTCGGTGATTAAATGTCGTTTTGGGTAAATCCTTCTATATATTACCTTCGGACTGAGGCAGGTTTTTTATCCGAGCTTTGTGCCTTCTAATGTCCAACTGCAATTCTGGCTGGTCCCCGCGACTCAATAGGTTTATTGTCATGAAACACAAAAGATAAGCGGGTACTTTTTACTTCTTTAGATGAGGCTGGAGGTCTGTGGAGTGGACCTGTGCTGGTTAATGCAACCAATACCAGAGCAATTTAGGTTGTGGGTCTCAACGTGGATATATCTTTATTTGGACTACAGGCGGACACGTGCAGGCATCTTTGGGTAAACCTCTACCATGTATGGAGATATCCGCTGATGTCACAACGGAAAACTCCGTCACCTACGACTCAAATTCCAAACGGCTAGTTTTGGATGAAGGAATTTTTTGTTTTTTTAATAAATATCTCCGTCACACCTTAAAGTTTTCAATTCAAATTGTAAAGTCGTACAATGTATATGTACACATATGCATACATACAGTCATGCATATAATCACATTTCATCAAACATATATTAACGTTGTCCCCCCTAGGGGAAACTGGATAAAACACAACACACTGATAAAGCTTAAAGGCCTACTGAAATGAATTTTTTTTTATTTATACGGGGATAGCAGATCCATTCTATGTGTCATACTTGATCATTTCGCGATATTGCCATATTTTTGCTGAAAGGATTTAGTAGAGATCATCGACGATAAAGTTCGCAACTTTTGGTTGCTGATAAAAAAGCCTTGCCTGTACCGGAAGTAGCGTGACGTCGCAGGTTGAAAGGCTCCTCACATTTCCCCATTGTTTACACCAGCAGCGAGAGCGATTCGGACCGAGAAAGCGACGATTACCCCATTAATTTGAGCCAGGATGAAAGATTCGTGGATGAGGAACGTGAGAGTGAAGGACTAGAGTGCAGTGCAGGACGCATTTTTTTTCGCTCTGACCGTAACTTAGGTACAAGCTGGCTCATTGGATTCCACACTCTCTCCATTTTCTATTGTGGATCACGGATTTGTATTTCAAACCACCTCGGATACTATATCCTCTTGAAAATGAGAGTCGAGAACGCGAAATGGACATTCACAGTGACTTTTATCTCCACGACAATATATCGACGAAACACTTTAGCTACGGAGCTAACGTGATAGCATCGGGCTTAACTGCAGATAGAAACAAAAGAAATAAACCCCTGACTGGAAGGATAGACAGAAAATCAACAATACTATTAAACCATGGACCTGTAACTACACGGTTAATGCTTTCCAGCCTGGCGAAGCTTAACAATGCTGTTGCTAACGACGCCATTGAAGCTAACTTAGCAATGGGACCTCACAGAGCTATGCTAAAAACATTAGCTATCCACCTACGCCAGCCAGCCCTCATCTGCTCATCAACACCCGTGCTCACCTGCGTTCCAGCGATCGACGGAGCGACGAAGGACTTCCCCCAATCATCAATGCGGTCGGCGGCTAGCGGCGGATAGCGCGTCTGCTATCCAAGTCAAAGTCCTCCTGGTTGTGTTGCTGCAGCCAGCCGCTAATACACCAATCCCACCTACAGCTTTCTTCTTTGCAGTCTTCATTGTTCATTAAACAAATTGCAAAAGATTCACCAACACAGATGTCCAGAATACTGTGGAATTTTGCGATGAAAACCGAGCTTTTTGTATTGGATACAATGTGTCCGAATACTCCCGTTTCAACGATTGACGTCACACGCATACGTCATCATACATAGACGTTTCCAACTGGAAGTTTAGCGGGAAATTTAAAATTGCACTTTATAAGTTAACCCGGCCGTATTGGCATGTGTTGAAATGTTAAGATTTCATCATTGATATATAAACTATCAGACTGCGTGGTCGGTAGTAGTGGGTTTCAGTAGGCCTTTAACCTATTTTTACTATAACAATCTACAAGGTTAATACAGTTCGCTTCACTTTCTTCCCCTCCTTTTATCTACTTTTTTTTAGTAATTCAAGTTATCATTACATATATGTATTGTTGCATTTGAAATAATTGTATTGTTCATAACAGAGGTTATTATTATTATTATTATTATTATTATAAGTAAAACACATGCTGAATAAGAAATGTCTGCATATGTAATATTATTCTTTTATTTTTCCATATTTAACATATTGTGTTGAAGTTTGGGGAAATGTTTATAGAACAAACATAGACCCAATAATTAAACTTCAAAAAAGGGTCATTAGAATAATACACAAAGCGTGCTACTATGAACATACCAATCCATTATTCATAAGTTCTATTGTGTTTTTAAAAACAATGGAAATTATGTTTCGAGTAAAGAACAACAGCCTTCCAGCTTGTATTCTTAGGTTATTTCAATTAAGAGGAGAAAACTATAATTTACGGGGGATATTGATTTTGAAATAGGTAAAGTAAGAAATATATATAAATATATATAAAAAAATAAATATATAAAATGCAAATGTATTTTAGTTTTAGGAGTAAAATGGTGGAACAAGCTCAGTGATGAGTTGAAGACATGTAGTTCTTTGTTTAGGTTTAAGAAAACCTTGAAAGGTGAAATAATAGAAAATGATAAAATATAGTAACAATTTCTTTCATCCCATTTATTTTTTTTTACGTTGATGTTCCAGGCAATCTAATTTTCAGTGAATGTTTAGGATAGGCAAATATAAGCTTTGGCTACAGCTTATTTATTTCTTTTTTGGTCATTCTTTTTCTTTTCTTTTCTTTTTGTGTGTAAATGTGTATGATTGTTAAATATGCCACACAAAATGGTTGATGGTTGATTATATGACCGAAATAAACTTATTTCATTCATTCATTCAGTCATTCATTCATTCATAATCGAGCTATTTCTATTGGTATTTGTATTGCTCCATCTGTGGTGTAATAATGCTCATTGTCATTTCTGTGTTATTAATATTTACTTCAACAACTGCTTCTTTGCTATCGTATTTGTCCATCTCGTATTTGGTGATGTCGTTCTGTTGTTGTTGTTCTTGTTGTCTCTGTCTTATCTCCCTCTTGTCCCTGCAATTGTCTTCCTTTTTTCCTTCTTTCTATCCCCTCCTGCGCCAAACATTAATATAAATCCTTTGAATGAAGTCAAATACAAATAAGGCAACAAGAGAAGTATCCCACACTTCTCAGATATGGGGCATATACATATATGGTGTTTACGCTAGGAATTTTCAAAATGCGGTTCCAGGGACCCTATCATGTCATAAAAATGGGGTCCCACAGTAAATATTTGGGGTCCCACTTTCTTGCAAGCGTTTTGAAAACAAATGATAAATGTATGCATTATCCTATCAAATCTTACGTTCTATATTATGACAAAGGTTGTCATAAACGTTACCTAATTCATTAAAAAAAATGATACAAAAGAAAACAATTTTTTATGCATATGTAAATGTATTCAGTTATAAACATTCATTCACTTTCTTCTTTCCTTCATGGATCTAAACTTTACCACTGCCGGTAGTTTTTTCTATGTTTTTATTTCATAAGTTGTAAGTGTATTTATTTTAGTATAAAAGTGTAAAAAGTTGTTTGCTTCGTTCATGAAATGATGATAACCGTGTCCCAGGGCATACGTACATTATTTATTTAACGCTTAAATCTCTAGAGTCTACATCAACTTCAGATCTATCCCTCAATTCTAAGTTTTATGTTTTTTGTTTTTTTTATGTTGTTTGTTTTCTGGCCTTTTTGTCAAAGAAAACTATGGTTTTTTTTATAGCAAACACACAAAATATGCAAAATCTTCAACAAAAATATTTTTCAAAGTGGAAAATTTGATGTTAAGTAATCTTCATAAAAACATTGATTTTGATTCAATATTATGTTTTGAGCAATGACAGTTTTAAAGAAAAAAAACAGCTTTGGTAAAGAATCTGGGTATTATCTTCGACCCAACTCTCTCGTTTGAGTCACACATCAAGAGTGTTACTAAAACGGCCTTCTTTCATCTCCGTAATATTGCTAAAATTCGTTCCATTTTGTCCACTAGCGACGCTGAGATCATTATCCATGCGTTCGTTACGTCTCGTCTCGATTACTGTAACATATTATTTCCGGGTCTCCCTATGTCTAGCATTAGAGTTGGTACAAAATGTGGCTGCTAGACTTTTGACAAGAACAAGAAAGTTTGATCATATCATTATTTAATGATATGATCCGCAAATATCAGTATTTGCGGGTTATGATAACAAGACTGGAGTCGTCTTCTCACATCCCTTGTTGAGAATGATCCATATTTTGGAAGGTGTGTTGAAACAAAAAGTCAAAGAAAAAGATGCCTGCTAATTAGAGATGTCGATATTATCGGCCGATTAATGCTTTAAAATGTAATATCGAAAATTATCTTTATCGGTTTCAAAATTATCGGTTTCGGTTTTTAAAAAAAGTAAAATTTATGACTTTTTAAAACGCCGCTGTGTACACGGACGTAGGGAGAAGTACAGAGCGCCAATTAACCTTAAAGGCACTGCCTTTGCGTGCCGGCCCAGTCACATAATATCTACGGCTTTTCACACACACAACTGAATGCAAGGCATACTTGATCAACAGCCATACAGGCCACACTGAGGGTGGCCGTATGAACAAATTTAACACTTTTACAAATATGTGCCACACTGTGAACCCACACCAAACAGGAATAACAAACACATTTCGGGAGAACATCCGCACCGTAACACAACATAAACACAACAGAACAAATACCCAGAACCCCTTGCAGCACTAACTCTTCCGGGACGCTACAATATATACCCCTCGCTACCCCCTACCCCCCACCACCACCTCAACCTCCTCATGCTCTCTCAGGGAGAGCATGTCCCAAATTTCAAGCTGCTGTTTTGAGGCATGTTAAAAGAAAATAATGCACTTTGTGACTTCAATAATAAATATGGCAGTGCCATGTAGGCATTTTTTTCCATAACTTGAGTTGATTTATTTTGGAAAACCTTGTTACATTGTTTAATGCATCCAGCGGGGCATCACAACAAAATTAGTCATAATAATTGTTATTTATTTATTATTTGGATTTATTTATTTATTTTTCTCTTCTATTCTATTCTATTCTAATGTGTTAATTCCACGACTGTATATATCGGTATCGGTTAATATCTGTATCGGTAATTAAGAGTTGGACAATATCGGAATATCGGCAAAAAAGCCATTATCGGACATCTCTACTGCTAATTTAAAGAGGGCAGTCATTTAGTGTGGTAAAAAAACGACCACTTTAGTGACAGTCCGAAGTGGACTGAAACCCATTCCAAGTTCATCCGAGGTGGATATTGGAGTTAAATTGGATGGCGGTGTCCTTTAAAGAGAGCTTTAAGATAGAGAGCCGTCTGACCTGATGTGTACAGGCCAGTGAGTCATGACAGTCAGCCGCTATCGATTTAAGACAGGTGCAAAACTCCTTTTTAAAGCACATCAATAATTTAGAGTCTGTGTGCTTCCTCTTTCAGATGGCTGAATGCAAGGAAATGATCAATCTAAAGGGCAGAGAGAAAAAACCCACAATCCAGACCGGCAGGAGTCGCTCGTAGGAGTGGAACTTCCAATTCCAGCCGTCACTCGTGGCCTCAAATGACACCTATGGTAAATTTTCACAACACCATTTATTCGCATCAAGCTAAAATGCAGCAGAAGTGCTTTGCGTACACAAAAAGATCAACAGAGGAAGTGGAAATTGAACATCTGTCTTCCCTTCCTGCCATGCCAAGAAAGCTGGTGCTGCACCTGGTCATGAATTATAGACAAGAGACGAAGGGGTGAAGGTTTTGCAGGTGAATAAAAATAAGGGGGCGCGGGGGGCATGCATTTCTGTCCCATCTGGAGACCGTCATTGGGGTCCACCTCACTCTCAATGTGTGCTACTGGATGTGGCAAACAAGCTTAAAGGCCTACTGAAATTACATTTTTTTATTTGAACGGGGATAGCAGATCCATTCTATGTATCACACTTGATCATTTCGCGATATTGCCATATTTTTGCTGAAAGGATTTAGTAGAGAACATCGACGATAAAGTTCGCAACTTTTGGTCGATGATAAAAAAAAGCCTTGCCTGTACCGGAAGTAGCGTGACGTCACAGGTTGAAGGGCTCCTCACATTTCCCCATTGTTTACACCAGCAGCTAGAGCGATTCGGACCGAGAAAGCGACGATTACCCCATTAATTTGATCCAGGATGAAAGATTCGTGGATGAGGAACGTGAGAGTGAAGGACTAGAGTGCAGTGCAGGACGTATCTTTTTTCGCTCTGACCGTAACTTAGGTAAAAGGGCTCATTGCATTCCACATTCTCTCCTTTTTCTATTGTGGATCACGGATTTGTATTTTAAACCACCTCGGATACTATATCCTCTTCAAAATGAGAGTCGAGAACGCGAAATGGACATTCACAGTGACTTTTATCTCCACGACAATACATCGGTGAAGCACTTTAGCTATGGAGCTAGCGTGATAGCATCGTGCTTAAATGCAGATAGAAACAAAAGAAATAAGCCCCTGACTGGAAGGATAGACAGAAGATCAACAATACTCTTGCTCCTGATGGCTGCTGGTTAGCGCCTTGCATGGCAGCTCCCGCCATCAGTGTGTGAATGGATGAATGTGGAAATACTGTCAAAGCGCTTTGAGTACCTTGAAGGTAGAAAAGCGCTATACAAGTATAACCCATTTATCATTTATTTATTTACTACTATCAGGAGACACCGAACCAAACACTGGACCTGTAACTACACGGTTAATGCTGTGCCGCCTGTCGAAGCCTAGCAATGCTGTTGCTAACGACGCCATTGAAGCTAACTTAGCTACGGGACCTCGTCAGAGCTATGATAAAAACATTAGCGCTCCACCTACGCCAGCCCTCATCTGCTCATCAACACCCGTGCTCACCTGCGTTCCAGCAATCGACGGCGCGACGAAGGACTTCACCCGATCATCGATGCGGTCGGCGGCTAGCGTCGGATAGCGCGTCTGCTATCCAAGTCAAAGTCCTCCTGGTTGTGTTGCTGCAGCCAGCCGCTAATACACCGATCCCACCTACAGCTTTCTTCTTTGCAGTCTCCATTGTTCATTAAACAAATTGCAAAAGATTCACCAACACAGATGTCCAGAATACTGTGGAATTTTGAGATGAAAACAGAGCTGTTTGTATTGGGATACAATGTGTCCGAATACTTCCGTTTCAACCATTGACGTCACGCGCATACGTCATCATACATAGACATTTTCAACCGGAAGTTTAGCGGGAAATTTAAAATTGCACTTTATAAGTTAACCCGGCCGTATTGGCATGTGTTGAAATGTTAAGATTTCATCATTGATATATAAACTATCAGACTGCGTGGTCGGTAGTAGTGGGTTTCAGTAGGCCTTTAAGCCGAGCAAAAGCAGAATAAATACAAATAATGACGGGCGGCTCTATTGAAAATAATTCTGAAAAAGGGGGCCCAAATAGTACGCTATGATTGCAGACAGCTGTAATCCCTTGGTTAAAAAAGATATCATGTAATCATAGTCAAAAAGCAAGTACAAAGCAAATGGCGCTTTGAAGACGGAAAGGCAGAAATGTCGCCCGCATGCTTTGAAGCTCTTCGCCTCCCTTTTGTTTTCTCCACACTTGTGGCTCTTTGCACTGCATGTCGGGGCCAATTAAGGGTAAAGGCACCATTAGCAGGGAAAAGGACACACTGGTACAGTGTTTGCAAACATGACGCACATAAAGATGCATGGAATATACGGTATATACCAGGGGTGTCAAACTTATTTTAGATGGGGGGGCCACATGGAGAAAAATCTACTTCCAAGTGGGCCGGACTGGTCAAACCACGGCACGATAACTTAAAAATAAAGACAACTTCACATTGTTTTCTTTGTTTAAAAATAAAACAAGAACATTCTGAAAATTTACAAATCATAATGTTGTTTTTTATCAATCAATCAATCAATCAATTTTTACTTAAATAGCCCTAAATCACGAGTGTCTCAAAGGACTGCACAAGCCACAATGACATCCTCGGCTCAGATCCCATATCAGGGCAAGAAAAAAACTCAACCCAATGGGATAACAAGGAGAAACCTTGGAGGGGACCCCCCCACCCTGGGCGACCGGTGTAATGGATGTCGAGTGGATCTAGCATAATACACATAATATTATACACTTACATGTTGCGGTTAATAGTATTCTATATTTATTTGTTGTTATTTATACTTTCTGAATTAATTATGTGATAGTGTTCATCAGTCAACTCATTGGTGTTAATTTTCAATATATTAAGATAAAAAAATATATCAAAATCAAATTACAGTACCGTATTTTTTGGACTATAAGTCGCTCCGGAGTATAAGTCGCACCAGCCGAAAATGCATAATAAATAAGGAAAAAAACATAAGTCGCACTGGAGTATAAGTCGCATTTTTTGGGTGAATTTATTTGATAAAACCAACACCAAGAATAGACATTTGAAAGGCAATTTAAAATAAATAAAGAATAGTGAACAACAGGCTGAATAAGTGTACGTTATATGAGGCATAAATAACCAACGGAGAACGTGCCTGGTATGTTAACGTAACATATTATGGTAAGAGTCATTCAAATAACTATAACATATAGAACATGCTATACGTTTACCAAACAATCTGTCACTCCTAATTGCTAAATCCCATGAAATCTTATACGTCTAGTCTCTTACGTGAATGAGCTAAATAATATTATTTGATATTTTACGCTAATGTGTTAATAATTTCACACATAAGTCGCTCCTGAGTATAAGTCGCACCCCCGGCGGCCAAACTATGAAAAAAACTGCGACTTATAGTCAGAAAAATACGGTATGTTATTTATGTAGTTTGCTCATTTTCCTCGACTGGTGCACTAACATATAGTTATTTTTTTTATTTTACATATGTAGCATCATCTGCAAAGATACAAAGAATTGCTATTGCGACATCTAGTGGACACATGTAGAACAGCTGTTTCTTTCATTAAAAAATTTCGGCTCATTATTATTCTTAGCAAACTCATCCCGTTATCCGGCCCACGGGCTGTACGCTTGACACCCCTGGTGTATACAAAGGGAAGTCTGTAGCAACATGTTGCTTCTTCACTTATTGAAACATCCACTCATTCCTACTAAAAACTGAAAACTTACACTTAGGGTTGTCCCGATACCAATATTTTGGTACCGCTACCAACATGTATTTCGATGCTTTGATACTTTTCTAAGGCCCCGTTTACACTAAGCCGGATAAGGTTATCCAGGGTAAATCCCACCTAACCTTATCCGTGTCCACACACAGCAATGCCACCATTTAAGACCCCCGCCCCCCTCTGTCCGCCGGCGCAACACGACCTAGTACGCATGCGCGGAAAATGCGCACGTTATAGTCACCTCCAGTGTTGCTTTGTGTGCAAGTTCTTAAATTTAACTTATCTGAACAATATCCAGTGTTGTGGTATTTCAATTAACTAGAATCCAGTGTACTATTGTAGTGAATCACACCTGAGCCATCATAAATTAATCAAATCTTTATTAGACATGTAAACAATGTGATAAAGAACATTTTACATCAATCAATCTAGGAAACTAGATCAGTGTTTTTCAACCACTGTGCCGTGAGATACAGTCTGGTGTGCTGTGGGAGATTGTCTAATTTCACCTATTTGGGTTAAAAATATTATTTGCAAACCAGTAATTGTAGTCTGCAAATTTTGTGTTGTTGTTGAGTGTCGGTGAGGTCTAGAGCTCGGCAGAGTAACCGTGTAATACTCTTCCATATCAGTAGGTGGCAGCCGGTAGCTATTTGCTTTATAGATGTCGGAAACAGTGGGAGGCAGTGTGAAGGTAAAATTGTGTCTAATGCTTAAACCAAAAATTAACAAAAGGTGAGTGCCCCTAAGAAAAGGCATTGAAGCTTAGGGAAGGCTATGCAGAACGAAACTAAGACTGAACTGGCTACAAAGTAAACAAAAACAGAATGCTGGACGACAGCAAAGACTTACTGTGGAGCAAAGACGGCGTCCACAATGTACTTTCGAACATGACATGACAATCAACAATGTCCGCACAAAAAAGGATAAAAAACAACTGAAATATTCTTGATTGCTAAAACAAAGTAGATGCGAGAAATATTGTTTAAAGGAAGACATGAAACTGCTACAGAAAAATACCAAAAAAAGAGAAAAAGCCATTAAAATAGGAGCGCAAGACAAGAACTAAAACACTACACACAGGAAAACAGCAAAAAACTCCAAATAAGTCAGAGGGTGATGTGACAGGTGGTGACAGTACACCTACTTTGAGACAAGAGCTACATTGATGCATGCTTGGTTATGCTTTAAAGTCATATCCAACAAAAACGACTTTTTACTGTCCACTGAGTTTAGTTTTTTAATGATTTCTGCTGGTGGTGTGCCTTTGGATTTTTTCAACGCAAAAAATGTGTCGTGGCTCAAAAAAGGTTGAAAAACACTGATCTAGATGTCTGGTCAGGACACTCCTCACTCTTTTGCCTTCACCTTCATTGTCCATTTGTTTTTGGTGACTTAATATACTCTGGATCTAGACGTTGAGTCTGCGACACACATGGCGGACAATAACTGATACAGTCTGCTTTGCCAGTCCAAATGCATTCGCCGTTTTCCTCGTCGGCAAGGTAATACAAAGCACACGCTACCTTTTTTTTATCACATCCATGGGAGCTCGCATTCTCGACAAATGGACAAAGTTTTTCGCTAAGTAGAATCACAGCTGACCCGGCCGGACATTCTAAAGTTCTCTTGCCGTCTGAGAAGTGTTGTATCCCAAATAGCTGCAATCGCTTTCTCTTAAGGTATTCATGTGTGATTTCTACAAGCGTCTGTACATGAAGAAGAATGAGAAACGGGCATGTCTGGATGACTCGCCTCCAAATTTCCATTGGTTAGCTCCGAGTTACAAAACCACTTTATTATGAAGCTGGCAGTGGCGTGGTCTTTCTGACATCACTTCCTGTGTGGGGCGCGGTCTTTCTGGCGTCACTTTCTCTCCGAACTCTGTTTGTAAACGATCAATGAGTCCATACAAAGCTGAGAGCCGGAGATTCAAGAAATACACTGCGCACTTCGCCGTGTAAAAATGTGTCTGAGGAGGGGGACCTTAAACGCTGGTTTAGTGTGGCTGAAACGGGGCTTAGGCTAAATAATTATTCATTTAAGGCAGGGGTGTCAAACTCAAATACAGAGTGGGCCAAAATGTAAAACTGAACAAAGCCGCGGGCCAAGGTTGAACAAATTAACCTTTTAATAGGGACACAAACAAGTTTTGCATTGAATAATGAACAAGCAAGGCTTATATAACTTTATAGTCACATGCAAAATCGAGTTTCAAATAATAATAATAATAATTAAAAAATATCAATGGCATATCAAATACAATTTAACTAAAAATTGAATGCCTCTTTTCTATTTGCAGCCTTCTGAGGTAAATATCAACATTAACTTTTTCCACAGGCTAATAAATTTGAAATTAAAATAATGAATAAAACAACCAATCAGGACTTTAAACTGCTCAGTTTGCAACACACTGATCTAATCTGATGTGCACAAGCCAGCAACCTGCCATCTTTTCTTGGATGCTAGTTCATTAATGTCGGGGCTCAGGCTTTGAGCTGAGGCAACCTTCATTATCGAACGAAGGTGTTCATCAGTCATTATATCTCGTCTTGGGGGCGTGCCTTAAATGCACTGCCTTTAACGTACTCTACAAGCTATCGTCACGTCTGCTTTTCATCCATTCTAACATCGTTCAGGACCAGTCACAAGATATGTGCGGCTTCTGTACGCACACACGAGTGAATACAACGCATACTTCATCAACAGCGATACAGGTTACACTGAGGGTGCCAGTATAAAAAACTTTAACACTGTTAGAAATATACGCCACACTGTGAATCCACACCAAACAAGAATGACAAACACATTTCGGGAGAACATCCGCACCGTAACACAACAGAACAAATACCCAGAATCCTTTGCAGCACTAACTCTTCCGGGACGCTACAAAATACACCCCCGCTACCACCAAGTGGGCCAAGTGAAATTACACGACAGGCCAAATTTGGCCCGCGGGCCAGAGTTTGACACCCATGATTTAAGGGGTTTAACGACTTAGTGGCCTAAATGAAGGGGGTCACAAAAAAAATGTTGCTTCAATGTTGCTTTTATGTCACAAAACTGTCCTTCAGTAATGTAGTTCAGTAATTGGGTGATAACGTTATGGGATTCTGGGGTTCTAACACTCTTGGCTGTTACTCAGTAAACTAACATTGTCTTCTTTCCATATAAAAGATTATAGAAGAATAAAGCTGCCTTCAATCATTAGCCACATGTGGTGTGTTTCGCGAGGCAATTAGGATCTAAATCAAGCTTGAAAAAAACTGGAGTGACATCTCAGACTCAAGTAAAGCAACACACACAAGAGCTTTGGGCTAAGATTAAAACAAACTACAGCATTGACTTAAGTTTCTCTCTTGGTATGCAGCTTAGTTACAAGCCTTTCTACACCAGTTGCATTATGCATCCTTCTTCACGACTTGACATACCGCAGGATATAAATGGTAAATGGGTTATACTTGTATAGCGCTTTTGTACCTTCTAGGCACTCAAAGCGCTTTGCCACTATTTCCACATTCACACACACACTGATATAAGAAGTATGATGATAAAAGACATTTCAAAATACAGTAGACAAGGAATGTAACAATATCAAAATATCATGGTACGACATTATCACGGTATTAAGGCCACGGTACGATAATACTGTGGTATGAGTCCAAAAATAAAGAGACTTAATAATGCCATAGTCCAGGGGTGTCAAACTCAAATACAGAGTGGGCCAAAATTTAAAACTGAACAAAGCCACGGACCAAGGTTGAACAAATTAACCTTTAACGTACTCTACGAGCTATCGTCACGTCCGCTTTTCATCCATTCTGACATCGTTCAGACCCAGTCACAAGATATGTGCGGCTTCTGTACGCACACACGAGCGAATGCAACGCATACTTCATCAACAGCGATACAGGTTACACTGAGGGTGCCAGTATAAAAAACTTTAACACTGTTAGAAATACACGCCACACTGTGAATCAACACCAAACAAGAATGACAAACACATTTCGGGAGAACATCCGCACCGTAACACAACATAAACACAACAGAACAAATACCCAGAATCCCTTGCAGCACTAACTCTTCCGGGATGCTACAAAATACACCCCCGCTACCACCAAACCTCCCCCCCGAATACACACACCTTGTAGCATCCCGGAAGAGTTAGTGCTGCAAAGGGTTCTGGTTTGGTGTGGATTCACAGCGTGGCGTATATTTCTAACAGTGTTAAAGTTTTTTATTCGGCTACCCTCAGTGTAACCTGTATCGCTGTTGATGAAGTATGCGTTGCATTCGCTCGTGTGTGCGTGCAGAAGCCGCACATATTATGTGACTGGGCCAGCACTCGTTTGGCTGGCTGGCTGGCGTTTGGAAGACTCCCAGGAGGATCGGCGGGCCAGCTTTAGTGTCAATTTGATATCGCCTCAAGGGCCAAGTGAAATTACACGGCGGGCCAAATTTGGTCCGCGGGCTAGAGTTTGACACCCATGCCATAGTCAGTGATGTGGATCGGTTCAGTGCGTGTCTATGCACTAAATTAGTCCGATTTCTCAAATAGTTCGGCTCTAAATAAGCATTCTACAGCTCATGGAAACATCTTAATCCAATCATGTTCAGTTTTTGAAAATTCGGACTAACACACCTGGATTATGTGATTGGAAACCAGATTTCTCGAGGGGGTGTGTGCGGCCAGTGAAGACCCTTTGTATGGCTCATGTGCCAGTTTCAACGCGCGACACCTGTTGACTTCTCTGAGCCCATTTAAATAGGTCTCATGTGATGCAGTCATTAGACGCGGTTACAAACGCGACAATGGGAAAGTCAGAGGAACTCGGCACAGATCTGAAAAAACGAATCATTGACTTGAACAGTGTCCACAGTCAAGCGTGTTTTGCATCGCCATGGACTGAGAGGCTACCATGCAAGAAGGAAGCCCTTGCTCCAGAAGCGACACATTAAGGCTCGTCTAAAGTTTGCTGCTGATCACATGGACAAAGATAAGACCTTCTGGAGGAAAGTTCTGTGGTCAGATGAAACAGAAATGTTGCTGTTTGGCCACAATACCCAGGAATATGTTTGGAGGAGAAAAAGTGAGGCCTTTAATCCCAGGAACACCATTCCTACCATCAAGCATGGTGGTGGCAGTATTATGCTCTGGGTGTGACGACCAGGGCGCATGATGATGCGGGTGTTGTTCTCCCAGGAATGCAGACGGGCTTCGGACACAGCTTGCAGGTAGGAAATGATTTATTAAAACATAAATCAGACGGGCACAAAGAAAAACGTGCTCATAGCACTAAAGGTACAAAACTAAAGGGGCTAGCGTGGGAGCCAGCAAGCCAAAATAGCTAGCAGCTAAAGAGCAGGAAACAAACGTCGTCATCTGTTGCGTAAAACAAACTAGGAAGCCAGACCGAGTGAGGCCAGGGCAAAGACTAAATAGCCCTCTGATTAACGCCCGGGCAACAGGTGCGCATCCCGAACTTTAACCAGAGGCAGGTGAATGTAATCTGCCGTCATGGCAACGGAAACAAACAAAACTCAAGGTGCTGAAAACACACGTGACTTGAAAACATAAACAAACTATGATCCGGGCAGCGGATCATAACACTGGGCCTGTTTTGCTGCCAATGTAACTGGTGCTTTACAGAGAGTAAATGGGACAATGAAAAAGGAGGATTACCTCCAAATTCTTCAGGACAACCTAAAATCATCAGCCCGGAGGTTGGGTCTTGGGCGCAGTTGGGTGTTCCAACAGGACAATGACCCCAAACACACGTCAAAAGTGGTAAAGGAATGGCTAAATCCGGCTAGAATGAAAGTTTTAGAATGGCCTTCCCAAAGTCCTGACTTAAACGTGTGGACAATGCTGAAGAAACAAGTCCATGTCAGAAAACCAACACATTTAGCTGAACTGCACCAATTTTGTCAAGAGGAGTGGTCAAAAATTCAACCAGAAGCTTGTGGATGGCTACCAAAAGCGCCTTATTGCAGTGAAACTTGCCAAGGGACATGTAAGCAAATATTAACGTTGCTGTATGTATACTTTTGACCCAACACATTTGCTCACATTTTCAGTAGACCCATAATAAATTCATAAAAGAACCAAACTTCATGAATGTTTTTTGTGACCAACAAGTATGGGCTCCAATCACTCTATCACAAAAAAATAAGAGTTGTAGAAATTATTGGAAACTAGAGACAGCCATGACATTATGTTCTTTACAAGTGTATGTAAACTTTTGACTGTAAGTAAGAACTTGACACTACTTTATATTAGAAATGGCAACAGCGGAAGATGAATGTCCCATAACAAGAAGGTAGAGAAAAAGAAGAAGCTTATGACTACGTGTCGGCACGGACTACAATGGTGGACGCGCGCAGATTTTCAAGACTTATGCAGATCCCAAATACACATCAGCAGGTACCAGAAGGTAAGAATAATAATAATAATAATAATAATACCTGGGATTTATATAGCGCTTTTTTAAGTACCCAAAGTCGCTTTACATGTTAAAAACCCATCATTCATTCACACCTAGTGGTGGTAAGCTACTTTCGTAGCCACAGCTGCCCTGGGGTAGACTGACGGAAGCGTGGCTGCCAATTTGCGCCTACGGCCCCTCCGACAAACATTCAACATTCATTCACCGGTGTGAGTGGCACCGGGGGCAAGGGTGAAGTGTCCTGCCCAAGGACACAACGGCATGGTAAGAGGCGGGGAGCGAACCTGCAACCCTCAGGTTTCTGACAAGGGCGCTCTACCCCAGAAGAAGAGTTTCTTTTGCATAATATTGCGAAACAAAACGCCAGGTAATATGTCTGCTAATACTGTAGGTGCCATTTTGCGGTCCTTATACACACACCATAGTAATACTTGTATGCTTAATGCGCCGACAATCCATCAAGCGGTGCGGCATCATAGCTTACCGAAGTCGTACTAAAAACATTTTGACAGATTTTTGAGCGCCGTGTGTAATGATCTATATTCTCAATGGAATATTTAAAGTTTTGGTGTTGCTTACTGCCGTCATCTTACAGTTTACACTAGGGATGTCCGATAATATCGGACTGCCGATATTATCGGCCGATAAATGCTTTAAAAAGGTAATATCGGAAAATATCGGTATCGGTTTCAAAATTATCGGTATCGGTTAAAAAAAAAGTAAAATTTATGACTTTTTAAAACGCCGCTGTGTACACGGACGTAGGAAGAAATACAGAGTGCCAATAAACCTTGAAGGCACTGCCTTTGCGTGCTGGCCCAGTCACATAATACCTACGGCTTTTTACACACACAAGTGAATTCAAAGCATACTTGTTCAACAGCCATACAGGTCACACTGAGGGTAGTCGTATAAACAACTTTAACACTGTTACAAATATGCGCCACACTGTGAACCCACACCAAACAAGAATGACAAACACATTTTGGGAGAACATCCACACCGTAACACAACATAAACACAACAGAACAAATACCCAGAACCCCTTGCAGCACTAACTCTTTCGGGACGCTACAATATACACCCCCGCTACCCTCTACCTCAACCCCGCCCTCCCCCCAAACCCCGCCCACCTCAACCTCCTCATGCTCTCTCAGGGAGAGCATGTCCCAAATTCCAAGCTGCTGTTTTGAGGCATGTTAAAAAAAATAACGCACTTTGTGACTTCAATACTAAATATGGCAGTGCCATGTTGGCAATTTTTTCCATAACTTGAATTGATTTATTTCGGAAAACCTTGTAACATTGTTTAATGCATCCAGCGGGGCATCACAACAAAATTAGGCATAATAATGTGTTAATTCCACGACTGTATATATCGGTATCGGTTGTTATCGGAATCGGTAAACAAGAGTTGGACAATATCGGAATATCGGATATCGGCAAAAAAGCCATTATCAGACATCTCTAGTTTACACGTATCTCTTATGTATGACTGCCATCTACTGGTCACACTTATCATTACACCATGTACCAAAACAAAATAGCTTAGAGGTCGGTAAGCACAACCAGAATTATGCCCTACATAAGGCGCACTGTCGATTTTTGAGAAAAATAAATAATTTTAAGTGTGCCTTATAGTTTGGAAATATGATCTATAAAAACACAATGGAGGTTCTTTCATTTTATACAAAGACTTTTAGTCCCGAGTCTCATCTCTAAAACTGTGCGTTTTAGAGATGAGACGTCATTTTCCCTCCTGCCAAGATGGACTGAATCAGCACTATAAAGATATTTCCCGCATCTTCTCCAAAAGATCATCTTCACAGCTTCTTTCAATTCAGTCTACCAATTTGATCACTATCACTATCATTGCATCATGACTCACAGCAGGAGACGGGGGAGAGGCTCATTTGCATGGCTGCTTGCATGAGCTGCCTCATAATATAAAAAGTGCGGCGTACAAGAACCCGCTGTTCTCCACATGGTGAGAGCCATCAGCGCCGTGGCGTTCAACGCAAGTGCAGCCGGGAAGATGAAGGAGGAGAGAACACCGAAGATGAAGGCTGAGAGGGTCGGCGTGGGGAAAGGAAAAAAAAGAATGAAAAGGTGGGAAATGGCGGGGGCCAGGACTGAAGAGGAGGTTGGATTTACTGCTCAACATGGTGCTTTAAACACATCATCTCCACTCTGAATGCATGTGTGGCTGCAGCTCCTCCGGTCTACGGAGCCATGACAAAACCTGAAGGAGACCAAGATGCCACCATTCAAAGTATTTAAAATCATCAACATGAATGACCACGGCATTGAGCGTCGGAAATGTGGGTTTATTTGCTATAACATTCAGTGTTTCCCACACATTAATTTGTGGCGGCCCGCCACGAAAGAATTACGTCCGCCACAAATAAAATAAAAAATAAAATAAAATATATATATATATATTTTTTTTTGTGTCCTGTCCAAAGTACCCAAAGCGCTTTGACACTATTTCCACATTCACACACATATTCACACATTAATGGCAGGAGCTGCAATGCAAGGCAAGGTGCTAACCACGACCTATTAGGAGCAAGGGTGAAGTGTCTTCAATGGACACAATGGACGTGACTCGGATGGCGGAAGCCAGGGTTTGAACGAGGAACACTCATGGTGCTGGCACGGCCGCTCTACCAACCGAGCCAAGCCTTCCCCAAAGGGAAGTCACTATTGTAGCCTTCAAAGCCCTCTAAGACAACTTCAAAACCCTCCATCAACGTTTTATTTACACACTACACGTATATATATATATATAATGTAGTAACAGACACCCTTTTTTTTGATTGATTGATTGAAACTTTTATTAGTAGATTGCACAGTGAAGTACATATTCCGTACAATTGACCACTAAATGGTAACACCCGAATAAGTTTTTCAACTTGTTTAAGTCGGGGTCCACTTAAATTGATTCATGATACATATATATACTATCATCATAATAGTCATCACACAAGATAATCATCAGGGTATATACATTGAATTATTTACATTATTTACAATCCGGGGTGTGGGATGTGGAGGGGGGGGGGGGGGGGGGGGGTTAGGTTTGGTTGTTATCATCACTTCAGTCATCAACAATTGAGAACAGAGAAATGGACATTGAAACAGTGTAGGTCTGACTTGGTAGGATATGTACAGCAAGTAGTGGACACAGAGAGAGAGAGAGAGAGAGAGAGAGAGAGAGAGAGAGAGAGAGAGAGAGAGAGATCAGAAAGCATAAGAAAAAGTATCTACATTTGATTATTAACAATTCGGGGAGGGTGTTAGTTTAGGGTTGAAGTTGCCTGGAGGTGTTCTTTTAGTGCGGTTTTGAAGGAGGATAGAGATGCCCTTTCTTTTACACCTGTTGGGAGTGCATTCCACATTGATGTGGCATAGAAAGAGAATGAGTTAAGACCAGGGCCGGCCCGTGGCATAGGCCGTATAGGCAAATGCTAAGGGCGCCGTCCATAAGATGTCAAAACGGCCAAAACTGTCAGGTGCCCAGGGAAGAAAAAAGAGAAAAGAAGAGGAGGCGAAACGAGAAAAAGACAGAGGTAGCAGGTAGGTAACGTTAGCCTACATGAAATTATTTGTCTGTTACAGAATGTGATAGTAACCTGGCTTTTTAGCATTAAGCTAATGTTACATGATTCGGCAATTGCTAATCAATAAATAGCTAGTTCTGTTTTAACGTCGGGTTAATATTGTGGAGGGGGCTAAATTGTTATGGAAAATAATAATGTAACGTTAGGTAATTACAGTACTCCCACCTTACATTCCTCAGGGACATTTGTATTAGATCTTTTAAGCAGGTGTTTTTTGTTTACATTGTTATTGCCTTCTGGTTAGCTAATGTTTGCCCTGCAGGTAATAGTCACTTTTCCACCCCTTTATATATTAGGTATAGTTGTAAGCCTAGTTGTTAAAGTGCACATTATTAATGTTAATTAAGCAATATCACATGAGAGGGAATGCTGTTTTTTTAATTTGAGCACTGCTGTGATTCGGTTAAAGATAATCATAACATAACATTCTCATATAATATGTTAATTTGCTCTCTTTAAGTAAAAAAAAAAATGTCAAAGACAAAGCTATTCGGTTTCTTGTGAGTATATACACTTCACTGCCGATGTGGGGGGGGCGCCACCTAAAATCTTGCCTAGGGCGCCAGATTGGTTAGGGCCAGGCCTGGTTAAGACCTTTGTTAGATCGGAATCTGGGTTTAACGTGGTTCGTGGAGCTCCCTCTGGTGTTGTGGTTATGGTGGTCATTTATGTTAAGGAAGTAGTTTGACATGTACTTCGGTATCAGGGAGGTGTAGCGGATTTTATAGACTAGGCTCAGTGCAAGTTGTTTTACTCTGTCCTCCACCCTGAGCCAGCCCACTTTGAAAAAGTGGGTAGGAGTGAGGTGTGATCTGGGGTGGAGGT
This sequence comes from Entelurus aequoreus, assembly GCF_033978785.1. NCBI lineage: Eukaryota > Metazoa > Chordata > Actinopteri > Syngnathiformes > Syngnathidae > Entelurus > Entelurus aequoreus. Next base: position 45,659,229 of record NC_084745.1, read on the forward strand.
CTAGAAGTAATCTGACTAGCTTGTTCTGGGATGTTTGGAGTTTAGATTTGAGGGTTTTGGAGGTGCTAGGGTACCAGGAGGTGCATGCGTAATGGAAAAAGGGTTGAACGACAGTTCCCGCTAGAATCTTCATGGTGCTTTTGTTGACCAGAGAGGAGATTCTGTAGATAAATCTCGTTCGTTGGTTGACCTTTTTGATTACCTTGGTTGCCATTTTATCACAGGAAAGATTAGCCTCTAGAATGGAACCTAGGTAGGTGACCTCATCTTTCCTGGTGATAACAATGTCACCCACTTTTATAGTGAAGTCATTGACTTTCTTTAGGTTGATGTGGGACCCAAACAGGATGGATTCCGTTTTACCTAAGTGTACGGATAGCTTGTTGTCAGCGAGCCAGGTGCAAGTTCAACAGAGTTCAGCACTGAGGATTTTCTCCACCTGTCTGATACCAGCAGGGCAGAGTCATCCGCAAACAAAAACAATTCACAGTCGCATGCTGATGACAAGTCGTTTATGTATATTAGGAACAGTAAAGGCCCTAATATACTGCCTTGGGGGACTCCACAGCTTACTGAGAGGGGGGGGGGACACAATGCCGTTCACCTCTACCACCTGTTCCCTCCCCTCCAAGTAAGATCGCATCCAGCTCGATGAGGTTTTGTCAAATCCGATTGCTTTGAGCTTATCCAACAGTATAGCGTGGTTAACGGTGTCAAAGGCCTTCTGAAGGTCCAGCATGACCATGCCGCAGTATTTGCCCGCGTCCACCTCATGTTTGATGTGGTCGGTCAGATAGAGAAGGCATGTGTCAGTGGAGTGGTTAGTTCTAAAGACGGATTGGAATTTGTACATGAGTTTATTGGTGGCAAGATAACTATCGACCTGTTCATAAACTATTTTCTCCATTACTTTCGAAATGGAACTGAGAATAGAAACAGGTCGGTAGTTGCCAGGTTCCAATTTGCTTCCTTTTTTAAAGAGGGAAGTTACTCTTGCTATCTTAAAATCTTTTGGTACTTGGCCTTGTGAAATTGAGAGGTTTATTATGTGCGTGATGATAGGAGCAATGGTGGAGGCAGAGTCCCTGAGGAATCTGGAGGGGATATTATCAAGGCCGGTGGCTTTGTTTGGGTGGAGCGCGCTCAATTTTTTTAAGCACTTCATCAGCTGAGACCATTTCTAATTTGAAATCGTTGTTGGATACTCCTAGCTTTCTGTAGAAGGCTTTGTTGACAAGAGTTGCAGCTATGCTGGTGAAAAAGGTGTTAAGTCTGCTTGCTACCTCCATTTTGTCTGTAATGAGGGAGTAACCCTCCTTGATGCTGATGTTGGTGAGTCTGGTTTTAAGTTTTTGGCTGCAACCAGGAAGCTGGTTGTTGAGGATTTTCCAGAGCTCACATGGCTTATTTGTGTTTTCCTCTATTTTGTCAATAATGTAATTTTTTTTTAAGGATTGGTTGTCTTATTTCTTAATTTATTGCATTGCTTTTTGAGAGTTGAAAGGAGTGATTTGAGGTTATTATTGGGTTGTTTATCTACTTCTGTTTTACACTTTTGGTATTCGGAGTATTTTCTGTCTCTGTCTTTTATGGCAGCTAATACGTCCGGATTCATCCATGGTTCAGAGCGGGCTTTGATCCTGACTGTTCTCACAGGAGCCATGTCATTTAGTATCTTAAGGAATGCTGTTTTGAAGCGATCCCAAGCAACATCGACCAGGTTGCTCGTGAGCACAGGGGACCAGTCCCACTCATCTAATTTTAAATTGAAATTATCACTGGAGTATTTTTTAAGGGATCTGGATTGGGCTGTTATGTGGCCATTGGCTTTGGGTTTAGCTATTTTGCGGGTGCAGAAGGTTAGATAGTGGTCGCTAAGACCACAGATCATGACCCCACTATTTTTTATTTTAGGCTGGTCTGAAGTGAGAATGAGATCTATGGTTGATTGGGTGGAATCACACACCCTTGTAGTGTTATTAGCTGGGAAAGACCGTGTAGATTACAAAACTTGCTGTAGGATCTGAAGACAGGCGCATCTCTGCATTGAATATCTGTTCAGATCTCCAGCTATTCCTCGTCCTGCAGGGATGATACTTGTAAGAAACTGACTTTGTCATCATGGAGGCGAGGATTAGTGATTTAGAAATCGCTAAAACACTGCAGACTGCGGATGGACTTTAGCCGCTAGCTAGCTAGCCATGTCTTAAAGCACTTCTCCCTGAGAGTGTTTCAGTGTTATAACTTCACCTTCATTGTTAGCTTTTAAAGGCCTACTGAAACCCACTACTACCGACCACGCAGTCTGATAGTTTATATATCAATGATGAAATCTTAACATTATAACACATGCCAATACGGCCGGGTTAACTTATAAAGTGACATTTTAAATTTGCCGCTAAACTTCCGGTTCGAAACGCCTCTGAGGATGACGTATGCGCGTGACGTAGCCCGACGAACACGGGTATGCCTTCCACATTGAAGCCGATACGAAAACGCTCTGTTTTCATTTCATAATTCCACAGTATTCTGGACATCTGTGTTCGTGAATCTGTTTCAATCATGTTCATTGCATTATGGAGAAGGAAGCCAAGCAAGCAAAGAAGAAAGTTGTCGGTGCGAAATGGACGTATTTTTCGAACGTAGTCAGCCACAACAGTACACAGCCGGCGCTTCTTTGTTTACATTCCCGAAAGATGCAGTCAAGATGGAAGAACTCGGATAACAGAGACTCTAACCAGGAGGACTTTTGATTTGGATACACAGACGCCTGTAGAGAACTGGGACAACACAGACTCTTACCAGGATTACTTTGATTTGGATGACAAAGACGCAGACGTGCTACTGTGAGTATGCAGCTTTGGCTTTTTTTTGCGTATGTACGTAACTTTTTTAAAATATATAAGCTTTATGAACCTTGGGTTAGGTGAACGGTCTTTTGGGCTGAGTGATTGTGTGTGTTGATCATGTGTTTGAATTGTATTGGCGTGTTCTATGGAGCTAGGAGCTAGCAGAGGAGCTAGGAGCTAGCATAACACGTACCGTACCGTAAGTGCGCGTCACGTACGTAACTTTTTAAAAATATATAAGCTTTATGAACCTTGGGTTAGGTGAACGGTCTTTTGGGCTGAGTGATTGTGTGTGTTGATCGGGTGTTTGAATTGTATTGGCGTGTTCTATGGAGCTAGGAGCTAGCAGAGGAGCTAGGAGCTAGCATAACAAACACGCAGGTGTTATTATGCAGGATTAATTTGTGGCATATTAAATATAAGCCTGGTTGTGTTGTGGCTAATAGAGTATATATATGTCTTGTGTTTATTTACTGTTGTAGTCATTCCCAGCTGAATATCAGGTACCGTGAGTATGCAGCCTTGGCTGCTAAACATTCGATAACTTGACCGTATGTGCGCGTCACGTACGTAACTTTTTAAAAATATATAAGCTTTATGAACCTTGGGTTAGGTAAACGGTCTTTTGGGCTGAGTGATTGTGTGTGTTGATCAGGTGTTTGAATTGTATTGGCGTGTTCTATGGAGCTAGGAGCTAGCAGAGGAGCTAGGAGCTAGCATAACAAACACGCAGGTGTTTTTATGCAGGATTAATTTGTGGCATATTAAATATAAGCCTGGTTGTGTTGTGGCTAATAGAGTATATATATGTCTTGTGTTTATTTACTGTTGTAGTCATTCCCAGCTGAATATCAGGTCACCCCCGGCTCTCACAGCATCTTCCCTATCTGAATAGCTTCAACTCCCCACTAGTCCTTCACTTGCACTTTACTCATCCACAAATCTTTCATCCTCGCTCAAATTAATGGGGAAATTGTCGCTTTCTCGGTCCGAATCTCTCTCACTTCATGCGGCCATCATTGTAAACAATAGGGAACTTTGCGTATATGTTCAACTGACTACGTCACGCTACTTCCGGTAGGTGCAAGCCTTTTTTTTATCAGATACCAAAAGTTGCAATCTTTATCGTCGTTGTTCTATACTAAATCCTTTCAGCAAAAATATGGCAATATCGCGAAATGATCAAGTATGACACATAGAATAGATCTGCTATCCCCGTTTAAATAAAAAAAATTCATTTCAGTAGGCCTTTAAGCCAAAATGCGTCCGTTCTCCCTTTTCTGTCTACACACTGTGTCTGTGTGTAAGTACTCAGTGATTGTGCGTTGCTGAACATGCTCGTCTGCTCGTAAAACCAGCAATGACACGACATGACGACGACGGGTGGATGACCTGTACTTTTTAGAGGCGGTATAATACCAAATATGATTCATTAGTATTGCGGTACCATACTAATACCGGCATACCCCACAACCCTAACCAGGACTGATTTCTTCAGCGCATTGATTTCCGTTGACATAGCAACGTACTTCCGACTTTTGGCAACAAATGTGTGTTCCTACTTCCAGAAACACAGGCGGGTGTGTTGTAATCATAGCCTACTTGGTAACAAACAACGAAAACAACGATTTTTGGACAAATGAGGATTCACAACCTAATCATTTTGAAGTACAACAAACGAATGATGGACTGCTGCTTCCAGAAGCTCCTTTAAAACATCAGGGACGTCCCTGGGAGGCATGAAGAGTGAGTTTACTGCGTCCTTTCAGATTTGGAATGTGTCAGGGACGCAGGACGCGTTCCTAGAAACGTCACTGAACTAGTCAATCATTGGGTTGGTCAGTACAAGAGTATCCTTCATGGCTCATTGATAAAAACATTGTGGCTCTGTTCTACAAACAGGAACGGTTTGTACCAAATAAAGACGCTGATGATTAGCTTTCTATAATTAGCAAAATCTCCAAAGCGCTGGAGAATAGCAAAATACAACACCCAGATTTCTAAGTTTCAATTAAATGATCAGTGTATTTTAAAGGCCTACTGAATTGATTTTTTTTTATTCAAACGGGGATAGCAGATCCATTCTATGTGTCATACTTGATCATTTCGCGATATTGCCATATTTTTGCTGAAAGGATTTAGTATAGAACAACGACGATAAAGTTCGCAACTTTTGGTCGCTGATAAAAAAAAGCCTTGCCTGTACCGGAAGTAGCGTGACGACACCGGAGGAAGGGCTGCTCACATTTTCCTATTGTTTACACCAGCAGCGAGAGAGATTCGGACCGAGAAAGCGACGATTACCCCATTAATTTGAGCGAGGATGAAAGATTCGTGGATGAGGAGCGTGAAAGTGAAGGACTAGCGTGCAGTGCAGAACGTATCTTTTTTCGCTCTGACCGTAACTTAGGTACAAGCTGGCTCATTGGATTCCACACTCCTTTTTCTATTGTGGATCACGGATTTGTATTTTGAACCACCTCGGATACTATATCCTCTTGAAAATGAGAGTCGAGAACGCGAAATGGACATTCACAGTGACTTCTATCTCCACGACAATACATCGGTGAAGCACTTTAGCTACTGAGCTAATGTGATAGCATCGTGCTCAAATGCAGATAGAAACAAAACAAATAAGTCCCTGACTGGAAGGATAGACAGAAGATCAACAATACTACCAAACTCTGGACATGTAACTACACGGTTAATGCTTTCCAACTTGGCGAAGCTTAGCAATGCTGTTGCTAACGACGCCATTGAAGCTAACTTAGCTACGGAACCTCGACAGAGCTATGCTAAAAACATTAGCTCTGCACCTACGCCAGCTCTCATCTGCTCATCACGACCCGTGCTCACCCGCGTTCCAGCGATCGACGGTACAACAAAGGACTTCACCCGATCACCAATGCGGTCGGCGGCCCGGAGACGGAGGAAGTCAAGGTGAGGTCGGTGGCTAGCGCGTCTGCTATCCATCTCAAAGTCCTCCTGGTTGTGTTGCTGTGGTCCGCCGCTACTACACCGATCCCACCTACAACTTTCTTCTTTGCAGTCTCCATTGTTCATTAAACAAATTGCAAAAGATTCACCAACACAGATGTCCAGAATACTGTGGAATTTTGAGATGAAAACAGAGCTTTTTGTATTGGATTCAATGGGCTTTGAATACTTCCGCTTCAACCGTTGACGTCACGCGCAAACGTCATCCTATCGAAACGTTTTCAGCCGGAAGTTTGCCGGGAAATGTAAAATTGCACTTTATAAGTTAACCCGGCCGTATTGGCATGTGTTGCAATGTTAAGATTTCATTATTGATATATAAACTATCAGACTGCGTGGTCGGTAGTAGTGGGTTTCAGTAGGCCTTTAAATGCAGGGCATGCCATTTTAAAATGTTTTAATGGTCTTTCTAGATCACAGTAAAATAAATGTTTCAAAGTACACTTGGCTTCACTCAAGACTTTGAATCTGTCGTCGTCCAGCAATACATATTCAGTTCACTGTTTTGCTCCGTTGCTCCAATTGGACCACTTTCTCATTAATCTCCCTCCGTTTGCTGATAGCTTGGTTCTATCCACTAGAATTAGCTTTTAATTATTCATGACTATTTCCCACAAATACCTTGGAGATGGAATTAGCAAGCAAACAATGCCAGCCGACACTCATCCCCGTCTACAGCAAAGAGCCTTTAATGCACTGGAGATGTGGCCGGCTGTTGACGGGCACCTGTTACTGTCTTCAGCTGCTTTGCAACAGCCATGTTGACAAAGTAAACATGTTTACAGGAGCGCCGTACCCCCGGCACGACATTGAGGTGAGCGCTCAAGCATAGGCGAGAGGAGTGACGAGGAGCAAGAAAGCATGGAGAAGGAGAAAGGGAAAAGGGAAGAGCATGACTGACGAGGACAAACAGAATGAAAAGGAGCCAAAGACAGTCTGCCTAAATCATTAATCGTCTGGAACGTTCTTGGCTTTTCGGCACAGTAGACATGTTTCCACATCGCAACGTTTCTGTAAGAGGAGTACAATGAATGTGTTTGATTAAAGCTCACTCTCTGGACTGGAAGGAGACCAAAAAAAAATTCCCAAATGCATCAAAGAGGAGCTGTTTTATAACTCCGTAGGGAGCAGTCTGTTGTGAAAAGACAAAATAATCCAATGGGAATCCTTGCAAGTTGGAGTGCTTTCACACCTTCAGCACACTTCGTCTGGTCCAAATCAGTTTATAAACATGGTTGGCTTTCTTTTCACAAGAATCAGAGCAAACTAAAGTGCATCTCTTCTCTTGCTCACAAAAGCATCAACGGGAAGGTTCGCAGTACAATGAGCGGTGAACTACGAAAGCAGTTGAAGACCACACACCTCCCAATTGTAAAGGATCATTTCTAAAAATCCTGATTCCAGATGATGAGCCAGATCACCCCCCAAAATCGAATCACTCGTTCCTTATCCCATTATTTATTTCTTGAATATTTCATCAGAATCCGGCCATAACTTTTCAAGCCATGATGCTAACTTCCGTAATTTCCGGTCTTTAAGTCGATCCTTTTTTCCAACCCTTTGAACCCTGTGGTTTATACAATGCTGCGGCTAATTTATGGATTTTACCGGGTTCTGAAGCCGCCAAAACTTTTTCATACCAGAAATTCCAAAAGGGTTGCGGTGGACCTATGGAATTTTTCACTTTCACACAATCATTCAGTCAACCATTTAGTCAGTGGTGGGCCGTCAGGGCCAGCAAGGCTTTCTCTGCTGGCCTAACATAACCAGAAATCATGATCATAACTAAAGATAAAAGTAATTTTTTATTTACTGTCCCTAAATATCTAAAAGTATTCATATTCTCTTCATGTCATATTATGCTTTTTTCAGTGCTGTTGTTTTTAGGTTAGAGTTTGTATCCAATCAGAATTCAGCTATCTTATGTTGCCATGGTGTACCAAATCTGCCCGGGGCCTTTAGAATCAACAATGCCGGCGTCTGTGCACTGTAAGTGAACGGACACATACAGTTGATAGACAATTGCGATAGCCAATCAGATCACGAGTTGTTGTCAGTAAGGCCTTTTAGCTGGCCTAACGCTGTGATTGGATACTCACTTGGGAGCATACTTGCCAACCCTCCCGATTTTCCCGGGAGACTCCCGAATTTCAGTGCCCCTCCCGAAAATCTCCCGGGGCAACCATTCTCCCGAATTTCTCCAGATTTCCACCCGGACAACAATATTGGGGGCGAAGGCACTGCTTTTAGCGTCCTCTACAACCTGTCGCCACGTCCGCTTTTCCTCCATACAAACAGCGTGCCGGCCCAGTCACATAATATATGCGGCTTTTACACACAAGGCATACTTGGTCAACAGCCATACAGGTCACACTGAGGGTGACCGTATAAACAACTTTAACACGGTTACAAATATGCGCCACACTGTGAACCCACACCAAACAAGAATGACAAACACATTTCGGGAGAACATCCGCACCGTAACACAACATAAACACAACAGAACAAATACCTAGAACCCCTTGCAGCACTAACTCTTCCGGGACGCTATAATATACAACCCTGCTACCACCAAACCCCGCCCCCCCATCTCCCGAATTCGGAGGTCTTAAGGTTGGCGAGTATGCTTGGGAGTCCCAAGTGAGTATCCAATCACAAGTTGCGAAAACAGGAAGTGGCACCAGAACCATACGTGCCATATAAAGCCACAGAAAACTCACCACGAGGATAAAGTGTTTATCTTACACCTAGTTATCCGCATTGGACAGACGAATCCAAACGATGCAGGTTTAGCGAGCGGTGCGCGCTCCCGCGAAGAAAATCACTTTTTGGCAGGCAATCACATTTTGGCACAACACCGGCGGTGGAATGGTTCACCCATCACTTTCACACGAATTAACTGACTACGACGGTACGACTGGCTTATACGGCGTCGGATGGGTGCTGCAAATTGTGAGTTCAAATATTTGATTTCTTCATTTTTTTTCATGTTTCATTTGTTTTATACAATTCTTTTAATTTTGACAGTACCACATAAGATATGTTTTAATTGCTGAAGCGGGTTTATTGAATGTTAAATGCGTCGAAAAATAGACCGTTTTGTACACTGTTGAAGCAAGTGTGTTTCTGTATAGTATCTCCAGCCGTGTCCATGTGGTGACTTAAATTACGGTATTTTGAGAGGTGAAGTCGAACTAAGTAGGACATCACTGAAGGCCTAGGTGAGAAACGCACGGCCTGCCACTGCATCTAATGTATTATAGACTGAGCCTCATCATGGAGAAGACACAACAAAATGCACACTTCGCAGCCCCAAAGTCGAAGACGATCGACATGGCTAGGGATGATACTCGAAACCGGTTTTCCCGGTTGTTCGATAAGAAAAGAACCGAGTCCTCGGACTCGAATCCCTTTTTGAGAACCGGTACCCGTTATCGAGACCACTATAGTAAAGAAAAAGAGTTGGTTCTTTATTCGAATCCCGTCCCGACCAGAAATGCTCCGTGAGACATCACAAGAAATGACGTCACGTAGCCCAGTCATTAGGCGCAGATAGGGAAAGCAGGAAAAAAATGGACGGGAAAAAGCGCTCCAAGGTGTAATAAAGTTCAAAACAAAAGGTATAATCCAATGAATAACTTTACTGAGAGATTTGAGCAGGGTACAAACACATGACGAACACTTTTACGACCAACCGGAAACATAGCAACCAGGCTAGCAACGCAACTCCTTTATGGCAGCTGTCACAACGTTCTTAAAGCAACCGCAGCACATACATACATATATATACAACACATCTCCCTTTTTTAACTTTTGTTTTTCTTTCCTTGTAAACAAAACAAAATCACACTGTATATGTGTTGTCTGTCTAATTATAAATAATGCAGACGAGGCGTGTTGGCTGAGTTCTTGACGTTTACTTTCACAGCGTGCTTATAACATCATTCTTAGCTGCCGGGTGGCGACATGCAACAACACTTTTCGGGGCTACCGCGCATGCTCGTCACTCCCGTTGCATGCTGGGTAGTGTAGTTGTTATTTTCCCTAGCTCATAACATCACATCTTTCCCCCTATAAAGAAATAATGTTAACTCAATAAAGTGTATTTCTTTTTTTAGCTTTAACTTTTCATTTTTTAGCATTGTAACCACATTTGCAAACAGCTTTTCTCTTCATAGAATGTTCTTTCAATAAAGATATAAAGTGCAAAAATGTCAAAGCATCATAACAAACAGTTATGTCAAATAGCAGCAGAAGTGCACTTTTTGGAGAGCTGTATTATTTTCAGTTTTGTGCCCAAGGGACTGATTTTATTTAACACTATATTATTATTTATACACCTATAGTGATCACAGAGACAGGTTGTTTTTGTGTTACTGTATATATTTGTTTTTCTGAAAAATCCCACTTAACATACTTTGGGTAACAACAGTCAATATTTATTTATTTTATTTTACTAGGGGGGTAACAGTCAATATTTATTTATTTATTAGATTTTATTTATTTTCTTATATAATAAAAGTGAGCTTTTGTTAAACCAAATATTGTGTTTTTTTCCCATATACAACAACCTATCTGGACTCGATAAGAGAATCGATACGGAATCGGTTCGATAAGAGGATTCGATAATAGGCTCAAACTCGATAATTTCTTATCAAACATCATCCCTAGACATGGCCACCACATGAAACGGAAATCCTAACCACTAACTGGCCCCGAAAGGCGGCATGAGGAGGAGAAGGACAAAGACTGCGCTTAACTCCTTTTCTGGTATAGTCGACTGTATGCCCGTCTTTTGTTAACTTTGTGAATGAACAAAAGCTCCTGTGTCAATATTTCATGTGTCAATATTTCAACTCCTGCAAATTGTGCGACCAATATCTGTGAAAAATAAGATTTGTCAAAAAATTAGTTGGGTCCGGCTTATGTTTAGATACAATTTATAGCCTGGAAGGAAATTGCGGTTCCTAAATAACTACAACTCAGGTAGATCCAATAAGTTCACCAAAACTATCAGCAGCACTGATTGATGTGTGACAAGCTACTTAGCAAATTCATTTATCTTGTCTCTTTGTGCTATTTTTGTGCTTCTTGGCATTAGTGTGATGAATGATAATATAACCCTACGAGCAGATAGCTCACACTTGCACAATCAAATGTATATATCAGGGGTGCTGAAATAATCCATTTAATGTACGTTTGTATTTTCCAGACCATAAGGCGCACCGGATTATAAGGCGCACTGCCGATAAATGGTCTATTTTTTAAATATTTTTTCATATATAAGGCGCACCGGATTCCAGGGCGCATTAAAGGGGTCATATCATTTTTTTTTTTTTCTGAATGTAAAAGACTTCCTTGTGGTCTACATAACATGTAATGGTGGTTCTTTGGTCAAAATGTTGCATGGATGATGTTTTACAGATCATCTTCAAGCCGCTTTCTGACAGTCGCTTCAGGATGCGCCGTTTTGTGGGCGGTCTTATTTACGTGGCTCACCTTCGACAGCGTCTTCTCCCCGTCGTCTTTGTTGTAGCGGTGTAGCGTGCAAGGACGGGAGTGGAAGAAGTGTCAAAAGATGGAGCTGTTTTAATGACATTCAGCATCTCATCATCCGGAAACAACAAGGCCGGAAATGTGTTCCATGAAAAACCATCCGACCGGAACTCTCTAATAACTAAAGTTCCTTGGGTGAATAATGTAAACTCACTATACCGGTATGTTTTAGCGCTTTCATGGCGAGTTTACTGACAGATATAAGTAAGAACTTTACACTACTTTATGTTAGAAATGGCAACAGTGGAGGATGAATGTCACATAACAAGAAGTTTGAGAAAAAGAAGAAGCTTATCGACTACGTCATCAGCACGGACTACAAAGGCGGAGGCGCTCAATTTTCAGGATTCATGCAGATCCCCAATACAGATCAGCAGGTACCAGAAGGTAAGAAAGGTTGCTTTTGCATAATATTGCGAAACAAAATGCCAGATAATGTCTTACCTTATACACACACCATAATAATACTCCTATGTTGAAGCACAGTACAATCCATCAAGCGGTGCGGCTTCATAGCTTACCAAAGACATACTAAAATATTTTGATAGATTTTTAAACGCTGTGTTTAATGTTCTATATTTTTAATGGAACATATAAAATGTTGGTGTTGTTTACTTGAGTCATATTGCCATCATAGTGCAGTCTACACGCATCTCTTATGTTGGACTGCCATCTACTGGTCACACTTATCATTACACCATGTACAAAATAAAATTGCTTTGAGGTCGGTAAGCAAAACCAGAATGAATCCGTACATTAGGCGCACCGGGTTATAAGGCGCACTGTCAAAAAAAAGGATTTTAAGTGCGCTTTCTAGTCCGGAAAATACGGTATATCTAAATCGCAATTCTTATCTATGCTGATTCTAAATTGAAAATGTTTCATGTGTGGCAGCCCTGAATATACTGCACTTTTGCATATACATCCAGGTTTATGGATGCATGTTATATTCTCTTTATATTCCAGCAAGTTAATACATTTTTGGGGGGAATTGAGGGGATAATTATGATGCGTTCAAGAGTCTTATGGCCTGAGGGAAGAAGCTGTTACAGAACCTTGAGGTTCTGCTACGGAGGCTGCGGAACTTCTTTCTAGAGTCCAGCAGCGAAAACAGTCCTTGGTGGGGATGGGAGGAGTCTACTGATTATCTGAGCCCTGGTCAGGCAGCGGCTTTTTGAGATCTCCCGGTTGAAAAAGTAAAAATTCAACTAAACCCTTTTTTATGTGGACAGTTTTAAAAGCTAATTTATTGGATGCCATGTGGCGGAACCTGGCAAATACATTCCTGCTGCAACATGTTTTCTCCTTTTTAAGCAACACACCCTGTGAAATCATCAATGCATAAACGTCAGAGGAAAGCAAAATGTGGACCGTGTCGTACGGAATTAGCATCACTCCTGGTTGATGTTTGTGTGTATCCGTCTATCTTTGCGCGGCGTATGTGTGTGCCCTCCAGCGGACGCAGGATGATGCAAAAGAGGAGGGGTACTCGCGAGAGTGTTTGACACAATCGCTTGCTTCTACCTAACACACACACACACACACACACACACACACACACACACACTCTTATATTTGTTACCTTCTTGAGACCTCCGAAAAATATTTAAAAAGCTTGTTGTGAAAAATGAGTTGGAATTTCACAAGAAAAAGGTCACAATTTCACAAGGAAAACTTTGAATTTTGGCAGTATTATAATAAAAGTTAAAATTTTACCCAATGCGAGTCAAAATATGACAAGAAAAACCAAACACTTGTTCAATATTATGATAAAAGTTGGAATTTTACTCAATAACAGTCGCAATTTTATGAGAAAACTAACATTTTGGCGATATTATATTAATAATCGGAATTTTACTTGGCAAAATTATGACTTGTCATAAATTTTACTCCAAAAATGTCACTATTTTACAAGAACAACAAAAAAATTGGCAATATTGTGGTAAGTCAGAATTTTATATGACAAATGTCGCCATTTTGCATAAAAAAGTAATTTTAACATAAAAAAAGTTATAATTTTATGAGAAAATATTGCAATATTACAGAAACAGAAATATATATGAGAAATTGTTCGCAATTTTACAAGAAAGAAGTCGACACATTGTGAGAAAAAAGACTACTTTTAGTTAATTTATTGTTTTGGAAATTTTTTGTTTGTAATTGGTTTTTAATCTTCATTATTTACTTCATTATTACAGTACCGTATTTTCCGCACCATAAGCCGCACCTAAAAAACACATTTTTTTTCAAAAGCTGACAGTGCGGCTTATATATGGATTAATATTCATATTTATTTTTATAAAGTTTAGGTCTCGCAACTACGGTAAACAGCCGCCATCTTTTTTCCCCGTAAAAGAGGAAGCGCTTCTTCTTCTACGGTAAGCAACCGCCCCCATAGAAGAGGAAGCGCTTCTTCTTCTACTGTAAGCAACCGCCAAGGTAAGCACCCGCCCCCGTAGAAGAAGAAGCGCGCGGATATTACGGTTCATTTCATTTGTGTGTTTCTGTAAAGACCACAAAATGGCTCCTACTAAGAGACACGTGTACAAGGTTCCACTGACTTTTGATATTCATGTGAACCGCACTGTGGATACAACGGGAACACGTACGGTGAATATTCGCACCACAGGGAATGAGAAGTCGTCGTTCACTGTGGTTCTAGCTTGCCATGCTAACGGCCAGAAACTTCCACCCACGGTGATATTCAAAAGGAAGACCCTGCCAAAAGAGAACTTTCCAGCCGGCGTCATCATAAAAGCTAACTCGAAGGGATGGATGGATGTAGAAAAAATGAGCGAAGAGACCGGGTGACTTTTTTCACGCAGCTCCGTTCCTGTTGATCTATGACTGCATGCACGTCCACTTCACAGATGGTGTCAATAAACAAGTGAAGCACACCGAAAAAGAAGAATTCGAGGGATTTGTGGATGAGTAATAACTTCAGAAAGTGAGCTTTAAATGTTTATTTTGTGTGTTGTGTGACATTAACGTATGAGCAACGTTGAGTTATTGATGTTGCTATTGCTCTGCACTATTTTGAGTGTTACTATTTTTGTGATTGCACATTTGCACATTACATTTTGGGAGTGAACAGAGTTGTTAGAACGCTGGTTTGTAATATATTATTAAAGTTTGACTGACCTATCTGACTGTTTTTTTGACATTCCCTTTAGCGTAGCGTAGGTGCGGCTAATAACACGGGGATGCTAATAGGTAAACAAAGTTTTGAAATATGCCATTCATTGAAGGTGCGGCTTACAACACGGGGCGGCTTATGGTGCGGAAAATACGGTATGTCTCTATATACATATTTCCATCCATTTTCTACCGCTTGTCCCTTTTGGGGTCACGGGGGGTGCTGGAGACTATCTCAGCTGCATTCGGGCGGAAGGCGGGGTACACCCTGGACAAGTCGCCACCTCATCACAGGGCCAACACAGATAGACAGACAACATTCACACTCACATTCACACACTAGGGCCCATTTAGTGTTGCCAATCAACCTGGTTGGTCCGATGGCAGTGAAGACACATTGAATTACGCTATATACATATTTATTTTTTTAAATACATTTTGGCCAAAGGGGGCACATTTCAATTTCTTACATACACTTGTTATTTCATATGTTGGACAGAGGGGGAGCATTTAAAATGTTTACACATACTTGTTATTTCATATGTTGACCAGAGGGGGAGGACTTTTAAAACCCGACACACAGTCAATTTGAAAAATCCCTCCTTTTTGGGACCACCTTAATTTTGATAGATTTGATCAATTTTAAATGAGATCTCTATTTTTTTTCTATTTGTTTTTCGTAATGTGCTTAAGGCCGATGACAAATGAGTCACGGACCACAGATGGCCCCTGTGCCGCACGTTGGGCAACCAAGCTGTAGAAGCTAACTGTCAATGGCCGCTATAGTCTTAGTACCGTAGTGTATTTGTTCATCCTATGGTCACATATGGGACGCGGGTTGTCTTACGTCAGCACCAAAAGTCGTAAAATCAGCTGTTCACCAGCCTTTTTTTTTTTCGGCGATGAATAGGGAAGTCCTTCTTTAGCTGCCATCTTGTTTTATCACATATAGCTGCCTTTGCACCTGTCAATGGTTACTTTTGTAAGCACATTAAATCAACAAAAAATCTTGACTTTGGAGCAATGTTCACAGACTCTAGTATTTGGCTCTCTATTAGATGCAATGGTTTTACGTATTGGGACTATGATTTCGGCCCTAACTTGTTCACCTGTCCTTATATAGAAGGTACTTATCCTTGTTGGTGTCTCAAGAAGGGTAGAAATACAAGAACACGAACACACACACACACGAACACACACACACACACGAACACGAACACACACACACACACAGCGCCAGGGGCAATGGTGAAGAGACTGAGGAAGACTTTGATCAGCGAAGTGAGCACATTCAAGCACTCAACCATAGAGCGCTAGCCAGTGATGGGGAGTAGAGCGCCCAGGGAAAGTTGGGGAAAGGGAGGGACGGGCTTGTTTTCTGACCTCTACGCTCTCACGCAGCGTTTATTAAAATGAAAAAATGGAAAAAGTTCGAAAAACACTCATGATTCCATGCTGACAAACTCAATTTCACTTTGATGGCGTAACCAAACATCAGAGACGATAACACAACTGCAGGTGAGAAAAATGTAATTCTCACTTATTATTTTCCCCCGTCTCTGGTGGCTTGTTGGTGGGGAGTTGTAAACATTACAGCTGGGGAAGGCCGGCAGCTAAGATGACCACAACTACGCAGCGCTGCGTGGCTAAACCACAGCGAGCAGGTGATTATCGTTGGCATTTAAACAAGTGTTTGCTAGAGTGAAGGTCAACTCCGTCTGCGTGGGAGATCTACGCTAATCTGTTCAAGCTAATCTGTTCAAGCTGGTAAAGGCTACGACTCAAATGGTGGCCACTTTTGGTGGTATTTTTGAAAACCTCCTGCCAGTGACTTTGTGTTGACGAGCTAACTCGCTCAGGCTCTGTCCACACAGTTTTTTTGGCCCAGGTTGAAACAATATTAATCAAATAGTCACGTCCAGATGGAAAGGCATGATGTAATACATATGCCACACCTACATTAGGGCCTAGGCCATACTTGCCAACCTTGAGACCTCCGAATTCGGGAGATGGGGGGTTGAGGTGGGAGTATATTTATAGCTAGAATTCACTGAAATTCAAGTATTTCTAATATATATGATATATATATTAGAAATACTTGAATTTCTCACGTTGTGCGATTCAGTATCGATTCTCATTTTTCAAAAATCGATTTTTTTTTTTAAATTAATCAATCCAACAAAACAATACACAGCAATACCATAACAATGCAATCCAATTCCAAAACCAAACCCGGCCCAGCAACACTCAGAACAGCAACAAACAGAGCAATTGAGAGGAGACACAAACACGACACAGAACAAACCAAAAGTAGTGAAACAAAAATGAATATTATCAACAACAGTATCAATATTAGTTACAATTTCAACATAGCAGTGATTAAAAATCCTTCATTGACATTATCATTAGACATTTATAAAAAATAAAAAAGAACAATAGTGTCACAGTGGCTTACACTTGCATCGCATCTCATAAGCTTGACAACACACTGTGTCCAATATTTTCACAAAGATAAAATAAGTCATATTTTTGGTTCATTTAATAGTTAACAAATGTACATTATTGCAATCAGTTGATAAAACATTGTCCTTTACAATTATAAAAGCTTTTTACAAAAATCTACTACTCTGCTTGCATGTCAGCAGACTGGGGTAGATCCTGCTGAAATTCTATGTATTGAATGAATAGAGAATCCTTTTGAATTGGGAAAAAATCGTTTTTGAATCGAGAATCGTGTTGAATTGAAAAAAAAATCGATTTTGAATCTAATCGTGACCCCAAGAATCGATATTGAATCGAATCGTGGGACACCCAAAGATTCGCAGCCCTAATATATACCTGTATATATATATATATATATATATATATATATATATATATATATATATATATATATAAAATAAATACTTGACTTTCAGTGAATTCTAACTATATATATATATATATACTGTATATATAAATAAATAAAATAAAGACATGCACCTGGGGATAGGTTGATTGGCAACACTAAATTGGCCCTAGTGTGTGAATGTGAGTGTGAATGTTGTCTGTCTATCTGTGTTGGCCCTGCGATGAGGTGGCGACTTGTCCAGGGTGTACCCTGCCTTCCGCCCGATTGTAGCTGAGATAGTCTCCAGCGCCCCCCGCGACCCAGAAGGGAATAAGCGGTAGAAAATGGATGGACTTGAATTTCAGTGTTCATTTATTTCCACATATACACACACATAAAAGTGTGATCTACAAAATGTGCAGGCAGCATACCCCTTCCTCTTCCAGCTGTCCTGGATGAACTGAAGTTATTTTTTCCAATCATTTTGGAACTTGCAAGCGTACTTCTTCTTCTTACTCGTCGTCGCCATGTCTCTTCTTCGTTCTTCTGCTTCGTCTCTGTTATGTTTTTGGACATTACTACTTGCCGTAGTTTTGAAGCAATGCATGATGGGAATCCGGATGTTGTGTGTCAGTGTATTAACGTGCCGGCTGGAATAAACACACGCTGAGAAATAGCTCCGTGCCTGCCTACTTTATGGGTTATAGATAAACCTATGGATAACGGAGACATATATAATAGTCTCCTTTTCAGGTGAGAGAGGACGCTAAAGGCAGTGCCTTTAAGGCACGCCCCCAATATTGTTGTCCGGGTGGAAATCGGGAGAAATTCGGGAGAATGGTTGCCCCGGGAGATTTTCGGGAGGGGCACTGAAATTCTTAAGTCTCCCGGGAAAATCAGGAGGGTTGGCAAGTATGCATTAGGCGCTGTAAGCAGACGGAGCCACCGGAAGCTCTTCCCGAACAACCCCGGAAACATCATTAAAGCCCCAATTATAACAAACACAGGCATGCCGTTGATTTTGGGCGTTGGACTGGCCACATATTCTAATTAGGGACGATGCTGAACACTGTACTTTTATAGGTACCGATTAGTGTTGTCTTGATACCAATATTTTGGTACCAGTACTGTTACCAAAATGTATGTCGATACTTTTCTAAATAAAGGGGACCACAAAAAATGGAATTATTGGCTTTAACTTAACTAAAAATCTTAGGGTACATTAAACATATGTTTCTTATTGCAAGTTTGTCCTCAAATAAAATAGTGAACATACGAGACAACTTGTCTTTTAGTAGTAAGTAAGCAAAAAAAGGCTCCTAATTTAGCTGCTGACATATGCAGTAACATATTGTGTCATTTATCATTCTATTATTTTGTCAAAATTGTTAAGGACAAGGGGTACAAAAATAATAAGAATAAGAAACATATGTTTAATGTACCGTAAGATTTTTTGTTAAAATAAAGCCAATAATGCAAGTTTTTGTGGTACCCTTTATTTAGAAAAGTACCGAAAAGTATCGAAATAATTTTGGTATCAGGACAACACTAGGGCTGCAACTAACGATTAATTTGTTAATCGATTAATCTGTCGATTATTACTTCGATTAATCGATTAATAATCGGATAAAAGAGACAAACTACATTTCTATCCTTTCCAGTATTTTATTGGGGGGAAAAAACAGCATACTGGCACCATACTTATTTTCATTATTGTTTCTCAGCTGTTTGTACATGTTGCAGTTTATAAATAAAGGATTATAAAAAAAAATAAACAAATGTAATCCAACGAATCGATGACTAAATTAATCACCAACTATTTTTATAATCGATTTTAATAGATTTAATTGATTAGTTGTTGCAGCCCTAGACAACACTAATACGTATACATAGATGGATGGATAGATATACTGGTCTCCAGAAAAATGTCAAAATAATTGCCCAGGCCTGATCTAACGTCTTGCATGCAAAGTCAACAATATAATCCTCGCGAATGAGAGTCTGAAGAAAACAAGATACAACAACTGGACAGCACAGTTATGATTATCAGCTCACTGTTAATATTAAATTATTTAACAATAACATTTATCAACAAATCAACACACTCAAAAGTACCAAAAATTGGTATCGTTGAGTACCTGCTCAATGGCCTTGTGGTTAGAGCAGGGGTGTCAAACTCATTTCGCATCGTGGGCCACATACGGCCTAGGGAGATGTCAAGTGGGCCGGACCATTAAAATTATACCATACTCTGCTATAAATAACCAAAATATCATGTCTTTCCTTTGTTTTGGTGTAAAGAAGCACAAGAACATTAGGAAAATATTGAAATTTAATGAACTATCCTTTTACAAAACATTTCATGAAACACCTCATATTTCCTTAGACAAATGTGCAATTTACTTTTATCATTCACAAATATGCATTGCAACTGATCCCACTGATTGTACAAAGGCACAAAACTTTAATTGGTACTGAAAAATATAGTAATGCACTTTAAGATTAAATGAGACTTTTAAAGAAAGGAATTTTTAAACCACTTACACATACGCATATACAATCTAAATGTAATCCCTGCGTACACCTTACAAACTAAGGAGAGTGATTTTAAATGTGTAATGAAGAAAGTGTTCGCCTGTCCTGTAAATCTGTAAACTTCATACATGAAACATACATACACATACAATACATACTGAAAATTTATGGAGTTGTATGAACAGTAGAATTCCATCACACAACTTTTGTTTTGAAGCTGCTGACTAACATTAAAGTGCACATTTTTTAAATCACCACAGTAAGGATTCATCTTCACAGAGCTGTATTCTTTCAATGCAAACAGTATCTAAGGCAGCATTTTAAAGGTGTTAGTCTAGTCTGGACTTGTATTTGGTCCTGAAACTTGGCATCTTTTGGCCTGTACAAGTGCATCAACACCAGGTGTCATGTCCTGACTAGCTGTCACTTTCAGAATGTCATTTAAGTGCTTGTTTGTGAGCCTTGAACGCATTTTTGTTTTATTGATATTCATCACTGAGAAAATTTGTTCACAAAGGTAGGTTGTCCCAAACATGCACAAAATTTTAGCAGCCAGGGCTGTTAATTTGGGGTACCCTGGTAGTAGATACTGATCAAATCTGTCCAGACCTACAGAGGCAAATTTGCCCTTCAAATCTGCATCACACTGCAAATCAATTATCTCTAGCTGAATTTTGACCGGCAGATCAGAAGCTTTAACTGTGAAAGGTGAGCGAAAAACTGAAAATTCTGTCTCAAGTTCACAAAATACCTGAAAACGTTTCTCAAACTCCCGCAGTAGTCCTGCAATTTTGTCTTTGTGATGAGTCTCGTAGTGGCGTCGAATATTATATTCCTTCAATACCGAAACTTGTTGCAAACACACCAAGCACGAAGGTTTTCCGTGCATCTCTGTAAATAAATAGGACGTGGTCCATTTTTCTTTGAAAATTCTGCACTCCTTATCTACTTTTCTCCGTTTGGATAACGACATTTTGGCTAATGAGGGTGTAGCGGAGAGGTAGAGACCAAGGTATTAACAATGTCGTAACAAGCAGCAGATGGCGCATTGATACCGTCTGCTGTTTTCAGTCTGTCTCAGTGATGCGGCTTGTCTTCTACTCTGATGGAAAGAGTGCGCCCCTTAGCGGATAATCCATGAATTGCAGCGAATTTAAAATATTAATTCCATGTCTTTTATGCATTTTTTCCACTTTCAAATTATCCTGCGGGCCTGATCGAACCTCCTTGGGGGCCGGTTCCGGCCCGCGGGCCGTATGTTTGACACCCCTGGGTTAGAGTGTCCGCCCTGAGATCGGTAGGTCCTAGAGATGTCCGATAATATCAATGTATTTTTTTTTAATACATTCTAACTCATAAATAAACGTAAGTTAGTCCGCTTACAGCCAATACATTTTTTTTAAAAACATCCAAAAAGCACCAACAATACTCTATTTACATTTTGTGACTTGAATATTAACAAAGTATTAGTAATATTGTTATTATAAGCACTAACGCAGACAAGCTATTTACAGCGGCGCCGTGATCCCTAGCGTGTGTGCTAATGTTTACATCATCAAGTGGTAATGTGCTTCCTTGCTTCCTTTGCTCCGGAAAGTTTATACTCGATCATAAATCATGCCTCTCACCTGGATAGTAGAATCATGAGAACGTATTCCGACAAATTGGTACACTTTGACACGCAATTTAGAACCGCAAATGGCAAGAACGACAAAAAAATACGCTTGGTTCGACCCACCTTTTCTTCGTAAGGATTATGAGTCATTTTTCATATAAAACGGGAATATAACAAGATTCTAGCAGTTGGCATCCTAATGACAGCAGACATTGTACACTAAGTGATGTTTTATTATTTTTGTTGGCTCTCATGAAGTCTGCAGTGAGTAATAATCAGCGATGATGTTGAAAAAGCAAACGTGATTAGAGATGATAAATGCTTTAAAATGTAATATCGGAAATTATCGGTATCTGTTTCAAAAAGTAAAATTTATGACTTTTTAAAACGCCGCTGTACGGAGCGGTACACGGACGTAGGGAGAAGTACAGAGCAGTTGCGTCTCCCAGTCATACTTGCCAACCCTCCCGATTTTCCCGGGAGACTCCCGAATTTCATTGCCCCTCCCGAAAATCTCCCGGGGCAACCATTCTCCCAAATTTCCCCCAATTTCCACCCAGACAACAATATTGGGGGCGTGCCGGCCCAATCACATAATATCTACGGCTTCTCACACACACAAGTGAATGCAAGCATACTTGGTCAACAGCCATACAGGTCACACTGAGGGTGGCTGTATAAACAACTTTGACACTGTTACAAATATGCGCCACACTGTGAACCCACACCAAACAAGAATGACAAACACATTTCGGGAGAACATCCGCACCGTAACACAACATAAACACAACAGAACAAACACCCAGAACCCCTTGCAGCACTAACTCTTCCGGGACGCTACAATATACACCCCCCGCTACCCCGCCCACCTCAATCTCCTCATGCTCTCTCAGGGAGAGCATGTCCCAAATTCCAAGCTGCTGTTTTGAGGCATGTTAAAAAAAATAATGCACTTTGTGACTTCAATAATAAATATGGCAGTGCCATGTTGGCATTTTTTTTCCATAACTTGAGTTGATTTATTTTGGAAAACCTTGTTACATTGTTTAATGCATCCAGCGGACATCACAACAAAATTAGGCATAATAATGTGTTAATTCCACGACTGTATATATCGGTATCGGTTGATATCGGAATCGGTAATTAAGAGTTGGACAATATCGGCAAAAAAGCCGTCATTGGACATCTCTAGTAGGTCCACTATAAAAATGGGACCCATTGCCTCCCTGCTCGGCACTCAGCATCAAGGGTTGGAATTGGGGGTTAAATCACCAAAATGATTACCGAGCGCGGCCACCGTTGCTGCTCACTGCTCCCCTCACCTCCCAGGGGGTGGAACAAGGGGATGGGTCAAATGCAGAGGGTGATTTCACCACACCTAGTGTGTGTGTGAGTATCAGTGGTACTTTAACTTAACCGGTATCGATTCCCAAGTACCAGGAACTAGTACCGTATCAAATCAAATGTGAAAGGTGCCCATCCCGAGACTTTATATTTTTCCATAATTCATTTTCCAAATGTTGCGCCGGTTCCCCCGAATCCCCACACACGTCTCAGTGGTGGTCAGCCAACAAAGAAATTTGCTAGAGAAAGGTTTGATCACGTTTTCAATCGTAAAGAGCTGATTGCTATGAGCTTAACGCTATGCTACATGCTAGCAGGGGTCGATGTTAAGTTGGTGTGTTGTTCATGTTGCCCAACAGTGTTTGCCACGGGGTGATGATGCGTGCTAAAAATGGTTGCGTTTGTTCAGAGGCAACATTCAACAACCACAGAGGGTCACAGACCGAAGAGAAAAGCTCCAATGGAGGCTGCAGAGCGGGAGAATCGCAAATAGCAGCTGCTGACTGCTCGGATGAATTTGTAACGCTATCACACGATTGGATTTTTAAAAACCTCCCGCCTTGAATAGAGGAATAGCAAGCACTCAAACTTTTTTTTTTCCTACATTTTTAAAGCAATCTCATCTTTGACAGTTGACAAAAATGGACTAAAGCCTCACACAGGACTTGAGAGGAACTGTACTGAGGATTAGAACAGAAGGTCCTGGTTTAAAGGCCTACTGAAAGCCACTACTACCGATCACAAAGTCTGATAGTTTATATATCAATGATGAAATCTTAACATTGCAACACATGCCAATACGGCCGGGTTAGATTAGTAAAGTGCAATTTAAAATTTCCTGCGAAATATTCTGCTGAAAACGTCTCGGTATGATGACGTTTGCGCGTGACGTCACGGATTGTAGCGGACATATTGGGACACCATTGTGGCCAGCTATTAAGTCGTCTGTTTTCATCGCAAAATTCCACAGTATTCTGGACATCTGTGTTGGTGAATCTTTTGCAATTTGTTTAATGAACAATGGAGACAGCAAAGAAGAAAGTTGTAGGTGGGAAGCGGTGTATTAGCGGCCGGCTGCAGCAACACAACCAGGAGGACTTTGAGTTGGATAGCAGACGCGCTACCGTGAGTACGCAGCTGCGGCTTCCAAACATTTGATCGCTTGCCCGTACGTGCGTGCCGCTGTGTGCATGTCACGTACGTAACTTTGGGGAAATATATGTGCTGTATGAACTTTACGGAGGTGAACGGTACTTTGGGCTGTGGGATTGAGTGTGTTGTGCGGGTGTTTGAGTTGTATTGGTGGGTTATATGGACGGGAGGGGGGAGGTGTTTGTAATGCGGATTAATTTGTGGCATATTAAATATAAGCCTGGTTGTGTTGTGGCTAATAGAGTATATATATGTCTTGTGTTTATTTACTGTTTTATACATTCCCAGCTGAATATCTGGTCCCACCCGCCTCTCACAGCATCTTCCCTATCTGAATCGCTTCCACTGCCCTCTAATCCTTCACTCTCACTTTCCTCATTCATGAATCTTTCATCCTCGCTCAAATTAATGGGGTAATCGTCGCTTTCTCGGTCCGAATTGCTCTCGCTGCTGGTGGCCATGATTGTAAACAATGTGCAGATGTGAGGAGCTCCACAACCTGTGACGTCACGCTACTTCCGGTACAGGCAAGGCTTTTTTTATCAGCGACCAAAAGTTGCGAACTTTATCATCGATGTTCTCTACTAAATCCTTTCAGCAAAAATATGGCAATATTGCGAAATGATCAAGTATGACACATAGAATGGACCTGCTATCCCCGTTTAAAAAAGAACATTTCATTTCAGTAGGAGTTAAAAATGTGACTAATTGTACAGAGTAGGGTTGTACGGTATACTGGTATTAGTATAGTACCGCAATACTAATGAATCATATTCGATCCTATACCACCCCCCCGTCGTCGTCACGTCGTGTCATTGCCGGTTTACGAACCGAGGAGCGTGTTCGGCAGCGCACAATCACAGAGTACTTACAAGCAGACACAGTGTGTAGACAGAAAAGGGAGAACGGACGCATTTTGGCTAAAAAAAAAACGATAAATTGAAGTTATAACAAAAACACTCTCAGGAAGAGGTTCTTTAAGACATGGCTAGCTAGCGGCTAAAGTCCATCCGCAGTCTGCAGTGTTTTAGCTACTTCTAAATCACTAATCCTTGTCTCCATGGCGACAGATAAAGTAAGTTTCTTAGAAGTATCATCCCTGCAGGACGAGGAATAGCTAAACATGCTTCACTACACACCGTAGCTCACCGGCATCACAATGTAAACAAACGCCTAACATCCACTGTAATGATACCAAGTACAGGAGCGTATCTAGTCGATACTACTAAGATTACGTTGATATTTTTTGGCATCACAACATCTTTCGGTTTTTTTTAATTTATATTATGTCTATAAATTATATTCTGTTCATAACTTTTATTGACAGAATTTTTAGGCGCAGTCAGGGCGTTGAGGGGATCCGGTTTGATGGCTGCAGGATTAGGTCTCTGCTTTTTGCAGATTATGTGGTCCTGATGGCTTCATCTGGCCAGGATCTTCAGCTCTCACTTGATCGGTTCGCAGCCGAGTGTGAAGCGACTGGGATGGGAATCAGCACCTCCAAGTCCGAGTCCATGGTTCTCGCCCAGAAATGGGTGGAGTGCCATCTCCGGGTTGGGGAGGAGACCCTGCCCCAAGTGGAGGAGTTCAAGTACCTCAGAGTCTTGTTCAGGAGTGAGGGAAGAGTGGATCGTGAGATCAACAGGCGGATCGGTGCCGCGTCTTCTTGAATGCGGACGCTGTATCGATCCGTTGTGGTGAAGAAGGAGCTGAGCCGGAAGGCAAAGCTCTCAATTTACCGGTCGATCTACGTTCCCATCCTCACCTATGGTCATGAGCTTTGGGTTATGACCGAAAGGACAAGATCACGGGTACAAGCGGCCAAAATGAGCTTCCTCCCTTAGAGATGGGGTGAGAAGCTCTGCCATCCAGGAGGAGCTCAAAGTAAAGCCGCTGTTCCTCCATATCGAGAGGAGCCAGATGAGGTGGTTCAGGCATCTGGTCAGGATGCCACCCGAAACGCCTCCCTAGGGAGGCCACGGGGGAGTCCCAGGTCACGTTGGGAAGACTATGTCTCCCGGCTGGCCTGGGAACGCCTTGGGATCCCCCGGGAGGAGCTGGACAAAATGGCGGGGGAGAGGGAAATCTGGGCTTCCCTGCTTAGGCTGCTGCCCCCGCGACCCGACCTCGGATAAGCGGAAGAAGATGGATGGATGGATTAAGTCTATAAAGTCAGGAAATATGTCCCTGGACACATGAGGACTTTGAATATGACCAATGTATGATCCTGTAACTACTTGGTATCGGATTGATACCCAAATTTGTGGTATCATCCAAAACTAATGTAAAGTATCAAACAACAGAAGAATAAGTGATTATTACATTTGAACAGAAGTGTAGATAGAACATGTTAAAAGAGAAAGTAAGCAGATATTAACAGTAAATGAAAAAGTAGATTAATAATTCATTTTCTACCATTTGTCCTTAATAATGTTGACAAAATAATAGAATGATAAATGACACAATATGTTACTGCATATGTCAGCAGACAATATTAGGAGCCTTTGTTTGTTTACTTACTACTAAAAGACAAGTTCTCTAGTATGTTCACTATTTTATTTAAGGACAAACTTGCAATAAGAAACATATGTTTAATGTACCCTAAGATTTTTGGTTAAAATAAAGGCAATAATGAAATTTTTTGTGGTCCCCTTTATTTAGAAAAGTATCGAAAAGTATCGAAATAATTTTGGAACCGGTACTAAAATATTGGTATCGGTACAACACTAGTACAGAGCATGCCCAACAGGAAGAAAGACCGGAGCAAATAAAATGAGCTTTTCATTGGTCAGTGTTTTGGAGAGGTTCTCTCATTGGTTGGATTGCATTTCATCACGTGTTGGCTTTTAAGAAAATGTCCTTCTCCCGTTTGAATAATAAGTAGACTCCTCTGTTGTCACTGAAGTATGGAGACGACACGCAGGACGTGGCGAGGGGGTGACAGCGGCGTGTCAGGGTCTGTGCTCTCTGCTCCAGATGGTCCAGCTACTCGCTCTCAGGGTCCCATGGATCCCAGCCTTCATTGACCACGACCGGGAGTTCTCACGGCCCGGGGGCCCGTAGACTCATTGGTGTGGCCTGGCCTCTGGGGGCCTTTGTGGCCTCTGAGGGGTTGCGGGGTCGCCCAGGCGTGACAGCCGAGACAAAGGGAGAGTCCCCGCCCGGGTCTTACTGACTACTTCAACACTCCACCGGCCTGGTGTTTGGTCTGGTGTGGCAACACATGAGTGTATCCTTGGAATCATAGCATATACGTATCATACGTGTCTGACCCTCCAGCAGGCGTGGAGCTCGCTGTTGAACAATAAAAGTGTTTGAGATGAACCTCTTTGTTTCACCTAAACATTTCTGCCTTTGTCCTCATTGCGGCATTTACACGACTGCACAAAGAACTGTCCGGTATTTTTGGTGCAGACTTCCTATCTTAGAAGAACGTTTATGTGCAGCTAGTGTTGTCCCGATACCAATATTTTGGTAGCGGTGTCAAAATGTATTTCGCTACTTTGATACTTTTCCAAATAAAGGGGACCACAAAAAATGTCATTATTGGCTTTATTTTTTAACAAAAAATCTTAGGGTACATTAAACATAGGTTTCTTATTGCAAGTTTGTCCTTAAATAAAATAGTGACTAATAATAGTTGTCTTTTAGTAGTAAGTAAACAAACAAAGGCTCCTAATCAGTCTGCTGATGTATGCAGTAACATATTGTGTCATTTTCAATTATATTATCTTGTCAAAATTATTAAGGACAAGTGGTAGAAAATGAATTATTAATCTACTTGTTCATTTACTTTTAATATCTGGTCATTTTCTCTTATAACATGTTCTATCTACACTTCTGTTAAAATGTAATAATCACTTATTCTTCTGTTGTTTGATACTTTACATTAATTTTGGATGATAACTAGGGATGTCCGATAATGGCTTTTTGCCGATATCCGATATTGTCCAACTTTTTAATTACATATACCGATATCAACCGATACCGATATATACAGTCGTGGAATTAACACATTATTATGCCTAATTTGGACAACCAGGTATGGTGAAAATAAGGTCCTTTTTAAAAATAATAATAAAATAAAATAAGATAAATAAATTAAAAACATTTTCTTGAATAAAAAAGAAAGTAAAACAATATAAAAACAGTTACCTATAAACTAGTAATTAATGAAAATGAGTAAAATTAACTGTTAAAGGTTAGTACTATTAGTGGACCAGCAGCACGCACAATCATGTGTGCTTACGGACTGTATCCCTTGCAGACTGTATTGATATATATTGATATACAATGTAGGAACCACAATATTAATAACAGAAAGAAACAACCCTTTTGTGTGAATGAGTGTGAATGAGTGTAAATGGGGTAGGGAAGTTTTTTGGGTTGGTGCACTAATTGAAAGTGTATCTTGTGTTTTTTATGTTGATTTAATTTTTTTTTTTTAATAAAAAAATTTAAAAAACGATACCGATTATAAAAAAAACGATACCGATAATTTCCGATATTACATTTTAAAGCATCTCTAATGATAACACAACTTTGGGTATCAATCCGAAACCAAGTAGTTACAGGATCATACATTGGTCATATTCTAAGTCCTCATGTGTCCAGGGACATATTTCCTGGACAAAATATGAATAAAAAAATAAAAATAAAAAATAAAATAGAAAATTTTGTGTTGATCACAAAGATTGATGTAGTTATAGTAGTATCGACTAGATACGCTCCTGTACTTGGTATCATTACAGTGGATTTTTTTCAGTTCAGTTCAGTTTGTTTATTTGGAACATGCATACGATACAATGTAATGCATCACACATTTCCAGTTGTTTCATTACGGCATAACCAAAAAGGAGTAGGAAGAAGCAGAGCTTATTTAATCCTACCCCTTGTCATACCATAGCAATTTTATCCAATTTCTTTGTTCTCCATAGGTGTAGATTTAGGTGTAGATTCACGTATAGCACTTGTTTACATTCAGGTACGCTACGGTGTGTAGTGAAGCATGTTTAGATATTCCTCGTCCTGCAGGGATGATACTTGTAAGAAACTGACTTTATTTGTCGCCATGGAGACAGGATTAGTGACTTAGAAGTAGCTAAAACACTGCAGACTGCGGATGGACTTTAGCTACTAACTAGCTAGCTATGTCTTAAAGCACCTCTTCCTGAGGGCGTTTCAGTGTTATAACTTCACCTTTATCGTTAGTTTTTAAGCCAAAATGCATCCATTCTCCCTTTTCTGTCTACACACTGTGTCTGCTTGTGAGTACTCTGTGATTGTGTGCTGCCGAACATGCTCCTCTGCTCGTAAAACCAGCAATGTCATGACATGATGACGATGGGGTGGCGGGAGGATGGGGGAGCGGTACTTTTTAGAGGCGGTATAGTACCGAATATGACTCATTAGTATCGCAGTACTATACTAATACCGGTATACCATACAACCCTACGTGCGGCTCAACAGTGTGAAAACGGTTAATGCTTATTTTTGGAGCAGCCTTACCCAAACTGAGGTGCAGGACTCAAAATCAATTCTCAGTGTAAAATACTGTCAAAGTCAAACAGACCATTAAGTTAAGTAAGTCGTAAAGGGGAACTGCCTTTTTGGGGGGAATTCTGCCCATCGTTCACACTTATTATAAAAAAAATTACAACCAATATATTTTTTTAAATACATTTTAACTCGTGAATAAGTCTGCTTACAGCCAATAAAAAAAATTGTTTTGAATCCAAAAAGCACCAACAATACTCTATTTACATTTTGTGACTTGAATATTAACCAAGTATTAGTAATATTGTTATTATAAGCACTAACGCAGACAAGCTATTTATAGCGGCGCCGTGATCCCTAGCGTGTGTGCTAATGTTTACATCATCGAGTGGTAATGTGCTTCCTCGCTTCCTTTGCTCCGGAAAGTTTATTCTCGATCATAAATCATGCCTCTCACCTGGATAGTACAATCATGAGAACGTATTCCGACAAATTGGTACACTTTGACAGCCAATTTAGAACCGCAAGTGGCGAGAACGACACAAAAATACACTTGGTTCGACCCACCTTTTCTTCGTAAGGATTACGAGTCATTTTTCATCTAAAACGGGAATATAACAAGATTCTAGCAGTTTGGCATCCTAATGACAGCAGACATTGTACAGTAAGTGATGTTGTATTATGTTTGTTGGCTCTCATGAAGTCTGCAGTGAGTAATAATCAGTGATGATGTTGAAAAAAGCAAACGGTGTGATTAGAGATGTCCGATATTATCGGCCGATAAATGCTTTAAAATGTAATATCGGAAATTATCGGTATCCGTTTCAAAAAGTAAAATTAATTACTTTTTAAAACATCGCTGTACGGAGCGGTACATATCCGGTAAAACACGGTAGGGCACACTCGCCAACCCTCCCGATTTTCCCGGGAGACTCCCGAATTTCAGTGCCCCTCCCGAAAATCTCCCGGGGCAACCATTCTCCCGAATTTCTCGCAATTTCCACCCGGACAACAATATTGGGGGCGTGCCTTAAAGGCACTGCTTTTAGCGTCCTCTACAACCTGTCGTCACGTCCGCTTTTCCTCCATACAATCAGCGTGCCGGCCCAGTCACATAATATATGCGGCTTTTACACACACATAAGTGAATGCAAGGCATACTTGATCAACAGCCATACAGGTCACACTGAGGGTGGCCGTATAAACAACTTTAACACTGTTACAAATATGCGCCACACTGTGAACCCACACCAAACAAGAATGACAAACACATTTCGGGAGAACATCCGCACCGTAACACAACATAAACACAACAGAACAAATACCCAGAACCCATTGCAGCACTAACTCTTCCGGGACGCTACAATATACAACCTCGCTACCACCAAACCCCAAATGAAGGAATAATTAATTCCCCCCAAAAAACAGCAGGGGGTCCATCGTATGGCGGTGGGAATATGTCGAACAGACAACCGTAATTTGTCAAGTGTGGGGCAAAAGCGTTGCTATAAAAAGTAGCATTACTGCTAATATGTAGCATCATTTGAGAAGTCACCCACTAGAGAAAGAAGAGTGCTTACTCTGCATGTCAACATCTCCGTTCGGTGCCACACGCCCACACCATCAAAATGCAGAGGCAAACATTTCCAGATCAACACCGTATGAAAAAAATAGTGATTTTTTTAGTTGTGATTTCCTTCTCTGCATGAAAGTTTAAAATTAGCATATATTAATGCAGTATGAAGAATAATGTTTTAATGTAGACGCATAGAATCATCATACTGCTGTGATTATATGCATCAAGTGTTCATTCAAGGCTAAGGCAAAATATCGAGATATATATCGTGTATCGCGATATGGCCTTAAAATATTGCGATATTAAAAATAGGCCATATCGTCCAGCCCTACCCGAATACGTTTTTCAACTTGTTTAAGTCGGGGTCCACGTTAATCAATTCATGGTAAAGTTACATTGTTTAATGCATCCAGCGGGGCATCACAACAAAATTAGGCATAATAATGTGTTAATTCCACGACTGTATATACCGGTATCGGTTGATATCGGAATCGGTAATTAAGAGTTGGACAATATCGGGATATCGGCAAAAAAGCCATTATCGGACATCTCTAGTTGTGATGCGTTTTTTAAATGAAAGCGCCGCCTATGCTTAAAATCATCAAAATACGTAAATAATAAATGTTATTATAACTGTGCCTGTTACTACATTACATGTATACTTGCATCATGTATATAACATCTCAATGGAGGTGTTTGGATGTCAAACATAAATCCAAATAGACGGAGCAGACACTGAAAGAGTAAAAGAAAACAATGTTTGGTTGTAATAATTAATGATAGTGTTTGTCCAAGTCTAAAAGCACAGGCATAACACCGTGATTACAAAAGATACATTGCAGGCAGCCACCACTGTTGACATACTTCACACCAAAGTTATAATTTTTCATTGATTCTTTGTCCAAAGCTAATGAAGATTTTGGCAAAATGAGAGTAATATGTTTTTTTTTTCTGTCGTTCTTTTTTTTTTTTAGGTTTCTTGCGCCTGCTGGTCACGAAACACTGCATGAATGTAGCAGCAGAGTGCATCAAATACGGCCATAGAATTATACTTTGACAAAATAAAAGCATGTTTTATTGTAAGTTTATGAGCTGGAGTATGTTTAGAACTATATATAGTAGGGGTGTAACAATACACAAAAATTTCGGTTCGGTACGTACCTCGGTTTAGAGGTCACGGTACGGTTCATTTTCGGTACAGTAAGAAAACAAAATATACATTTTTTGGTTGTTTATTTACCAAATTTGTAAACAATGGCCTTATCCTTTTAACATTGGGAACACTATAATAATTATGCCCACGTTATTCAACATCAAACTGCCTCAAGTGGTTGCTCAGATTAAATACAATGACAAAACTTTTCTTCTACATATAAAAAATCAACAAACAGTTTCAGGTCAACTCATCATGCTTAATTTATTACAGCATTTGGGAAGCCTGTAGTTGATTTTTATTATGTAAATGTTATATTTTTATCAACATGTGATAGCAGGGACCCTGCCATTCAAAACTAGGCTGCTCCATTACTAATGATTAATGTAACTATAGCTGAAAAAAATAGTACAATAGCAATAGGAGAGACTATTCATCCCTGAACACCATGGAGTTCATGTAGGCTTAATGATGCAGTTACATTATTATATCAACTATCAGAGACAGAAACTCTTCATTTAATAATAATGTCCTTTTTTGCTGCTTCAACACAGCTCAATCAACACAGAAAAAGGTCAAGTGAAATAACAGACAGACAGGGCTTTGCTGTCCGTAACACACACACACACACACACCGCAAAATGAGCAAACGTTACACTAAAAGCGAATTAGCCTTCACCTCAAGCCAGGACTGCGAGCGAGCTGAGCTGCAGTTTATATTTCTAGAAGGTCAACGGGCTCATACTGATGTTACTAGTAGTTGACTGGGAGGTGTTTATTATAATTTGGGGAGAGTCTGCTGCCTGATGCTTACCTGCTAAACACTAAGCACGGACTACATGCGCTCTGAATACGCACTGCTGATTGGCTGTTACCGCTCTGTTTGCAACCAATCAGATGGTTGTGTGGGTGGGACAATGCTGGGTGCTGTGTAGAAACCTGACAGAGAGAGGCAGAAGGAAGCGGCTACTTAATATGTTCGTGTGGAAACTCGTTCGGTACACCTCTGAACCAAACCGAACCCCCCGTACCGAAACGGTTCAATACAAATACACGTACCGTTACACCCCTAATATATAGACATATTATTTTGATTTATTTTGTCAGAAAAACTGACAAAACGACAGCAATTGCATGCATCTGGACCCAGCCGCACACATCGTTGGTAGCAAAGATGGCGCCTCTTGTTTAGTTGGCCATACTCTCTCTATATACAGCTCTGGTTGGTGTTTCATAATGGCACCATCTGTTGGACTGGAAAAGTCACTACATTCGACCTGCAAATTGTATTAATAGTTAGCAAATAGTTTTTCATGAATAGTTGTGAAGAAAGGAGTATGCAACACAACTTTGGTCAAGAAGGTAAATAGAAAACAATGAAAATAATATTCAATATTTGGCGCATGAAACAAAAATAATTACACACTTTGGAACGTTTAGGCTTGGAACATATCAGAGTCCCCAGAAAACAGCAAACTGTGAGGAGATTAAATTATTTGCTGATGAAAAACAAGATTTACATTATAGAAATGTTTTAAATGTGGTTATTCTTAGAGAACTGTTGATTATTATGGAGTCAGCTGTGTCGAAGAAAGTGACACAAAGGGAGAGGGAAGACATCCAAGCAATAATGTTTGTAAAGCTGGAGATACAAAAGGAACACAAACAGATCAAATCAAATTGAACATACACAAATCATGAATCTACCATGAATTGATTTACGTGAAAAACTTATTGGGGTGTTACCATTTAGTGGTCAATTGTACGGAATATGTACTGTACTGTGCAATCTACTAATAAAAGTTTCAATCAATCAATCAATGCAATTATAGGAATTGGAAAAGGAGACAAGTAACCAAGGGACAGAGCTCCTCTCAGAGATGGCAAAGAATAAATAGCAGCAAAAAGCTCTCATGGAGAAGCAAAAGAAGACTAAATGAAAAACATCCAACTAGGGTTGTCCCGATATCAATATTTCGATACTTTTCTAAATAAAGGGGACCACAAAAAATGGCTTTATTGGCTTTAATTTAACAAAAAATCTTAGGGTACATTAAATATATGTTTCTTATTGCAAGTTTGTCCTTAAATAAAATAGTGAACATACAAGACAACTTGTCTTTTAGTAGGTAAGCAAACAAAGGCTCCTAATTTAGCTGCTGATGTATGCAGTAACATATTGTGTCTTTTATCATTCTATTATTTTGTCAAAATTATTAAGGACAAGTGGTAGAAAATGGATCATTAATCTACTTGTTCATTTAAGTTAAGTTAAAGTTAAAGTACCAATGATTGTCACACACACACTAGGTGTGGCTTTACTGTTAATGTCTGCTTACTTTCTCTTTTAACATGTTCTATCTACACTTCTGTTCAAATGTAATAATCACTCATTCTTCTGTTGTTTGGATGCTTTACATTACTTTTGGATGATACCACAAATTAGGGTATCGATCCGATACCAAGTAGTTACAGGATCATACAATGCTCATAATTTAAGTCCTCATGTGTCAAGGGACGTATTTCCTGAGTTTATAAACATAATATAAATTTAAAAAATACAAAAAAAGATTTGTGATGCCAAAAAAAAATATTGATGTAATCATAGTATCGACTAGATACGCTCATGTACTTGGTATCATTACAGTGGATGTCAGGTGTAGATCCACCAATGGCATTTGTTTACATTGTGACGCCGGTGAGCTACGGTGTGTAGTGAAGCATGTTTAGATATTCCTCGTCCTGCAGGGGGTAGGGGGTACCGGGGGGTGTATATTGTAGCGTCCCGGAAGAGTTAGTGCTGCAAGGGGTTCTGGGTATTTGTTCTGTTGTGTTTATGTTGTGTTACGGTGCGGATTTTCTCCCGAAATGTGTTTGTCATTCTTGTTTGGTGTGGGTTCACAGTGTGGCGCATATTTGTAACAGTGTTAAAGTTGTTGATACGGCCACCCTCAGTGTGACCTGTATGGCTGTTGACAAAGTATGCCTTGCATTCACTTGTGTGTGTGAAAAGCCGTAGATATTATGTGACTGGGTCGGCACGCAAAGGCAGTGCCTTTAAGGTTTAATGGCGCTCTGGACTTCTCCCTATGTCCGTGTACACAGCTGCGTTTTAAAAAGTCATACATTTTACTTTTTGAAACCGATACCGATAATTTGGAAACAGATACCGATAATTTCCGATATTACATTTTAAAGCATTTATCGGCCGATAATATCGTCAGTCCGATATTATCGGACAGCCCTAATTATATTATAGTCCGAAAAATACGGTAAATACATCTTGTAATACTGTAAGTATTTCCTTAAAGACGGATCAAGGAAGAAGAGCAAGACAAAAGGAAGAGTAAAAGAACGCCGTTACAGGCTGGGTTCAATTTGCTGTCTAATTTGCATGTTAATAAGCAACTAATTAATGGTGAATATGTGTTCCCCATACTAAAGTGTTACCGTGTTTTATAATGTCCACAAAGTGTGTTTTATGTGCGACCGTGTGTTGACTTTATTTGTTGGTTATAGTTAATTTACACCATGAGTGGGGAAATATGTTTGGATTGGGTCATATATATTGACGCTCTACTCAACTTGGTGTCAAATCAAATTTGTGGTCATTAACTGCCGATTTTGACTCTGCCTACTAGAGGGGGTTATTGATTCCCCTGTGCCGGTCATAAGAGGCTATTTGCAGACAATCCCACCCTCAGGCCAAGCTTCTTGTTAAACTTGTGATGCCTCGGGCTGCGGTTTAGACACCCCTGGTCTACAATGAATGAGTACCTGACGCTGACGTCGGCAAAAAAGCAAACAATTTAAGGAAGCAGAAGAAAATTCAAGGCAAGCGAAATGTAGGGCCAGTGTGAGTTAAAGTAGTTGTCACAGACATTATGGAACAAGACAAATATTAAAAGATTATATCAGCTCCAACTACGGTTGTATGGTATACCAGTATTAGTATAGTGCCGCGATACTTCCATCCATCCATCCATCTTCTTCCGCTTATCCGAGGTCGGGTCGCGGGGGCAGCAGCCTAAGCAGGGAAGCCCAGACTTCCCTCTCCCCAGCCACTTCGTCCAGCTCCTCACGGGGGATCCCGAGGCGTTCCCAGGCCAGCCGGGAGACATAGTCTTCCCAACGTGTCCTGGGTCTTCCCCGTGGCCTCCTACCGGTCGGACGTGCCCTAAACACCTCCCTAGGGAGGCGTTCGGGTGGCATCCTGACCAGATGCCCGAACCACCTCATCTGGCTCCTCTCGATGTGGAGGAGCAGCGGCTTTACTTTGAGCTCCTCCCGGATGACAGAGCTTCTCACCCTATCTCTAAGAGAGAGCCCCGCCACCCGGCGGAGGAAACTCATTTCGGCCGCTTGTACCCGTGATCTTGTCCTTTCGGTCATAACCCAAAGCTCATGACCATAGGTGAGGATGGGAACGTAGATCGACCGGTAAATTGAGAGCTTTGCCTTCCGGCTCAGCTCCTTCTTCACCACAACGGATCGATACAGCGTCCGCATTCAAGAAGACGACGCACCGATCCGCCTGTCAATCTCACGATCCACTCTTCCCTCACTCGTGAACAAGACTCCGAGGTACTTGAACTCCTCCACTTGGGGCAGGGTCTCCTCCGCAACCCGGAGATGGCACTCCACCCTTTTCCGGGCGAGAACCATGGACTCGGACTTGGAGGTGCTGATTCTCATCCCAGTCGCTTCACACTCAGCTGCGAACCAATCCAGTGAGAGCTGAAGATCCTGGCCAGATGAAGCCATCAGGACCACATCATCTGCAAAAAGCAGAGACCTAATCCTGCAGCCACCAAACCAGATCCCCGCAACGCCTTGACTGCGCCTAGAAATTCTGTCCATAAAAGTTATGAACAGAATCGGTGACAAAGGGCAGCCTTGGCGGAGTCCAACCCTCACTGGAAACGTGTCCGACTTACTGCCGGCAATGCGGACCAAACTCTGGCACTGATCATACAGGGAGCGGACCGCCACAATCAGACAGTCCGATACCCCATACTCTCTGAGCACTCCCCACAGGACTTCCCGAGGGACACGGTCGAATGCCTTCTCCAAGTCCACAAAACACATGTAGACTGGTTGGGCAAACTCCCATGCACCCTCAAGGACCCTGCCGAGAGTATAGAGCTGGTCCACAGTTCCACGACCAGGACGAAAACCACACTGTTCCTCCTGAATCCGAGGTTCGACTATCCGGCGTAGCCTCCTCTCCAGCACACCTGAATAGACCTTACCGGGAAGGCTGAGGAGTGTGATCCCACGATAGTTAGAACACACCCTCCGGTTCCCCTTCTTAAAGAGAGGAACCACCACCCCGGTCTGC
The DNA here is from genome assembly GCF_033978785.1 of Entelurus aequoreus. Taxonomy (NCBI): domain Eukaryota; kingdom Metazoa; phylum Chordata; class Actinopteri; order Syngnathiformes; family Syngnathidae; genus Entelurus; species Entelurus aequoreus. The sequence goes on from NC_084745.1 coordinate 45,696,808, forward strand.
CAATCCAGAGGTACCGCCCCCGATGTCCACGCGATGCTGCAGAGTCTTGTCAACCAAGACAGCCCCACAGCATCCAGAGCCTTAAGGAACTCCGGGCGGATCTCATCCACCCCCGGGGCCTTGCCACCGAGGAGCTTTTTAACTACCCCAGCAACCTCAGCCCCAGAAATAGGAGAGCCCACCACAGATTCCCCAGGCACTGCTTCCTCATAGGAAGACGTGTTGGTGGGATTGAGGAGGTCTTCGAAGTATTTCCTCCACCGATCCACAACATCCGCAGTCGAGGTCAGCAGAACACCATCCTCACTGTACACGGTGTTGATAGTGCACTGCTTCCCCTTCCTGAGGCGGCGGGATGGTGGTCCAGAATCACTTCAAAGCCGTCCGGAAGTCGTTTTCCACGGCTTCCCCGAAGTCCTCCCATGTTCGAGTTTTTGCCTCCGCGACCGCCGAAGCTGCACACCGCTTGGCCTGTCGGTACCTGTCCGCTGCCTCAGGAGTCCCATGAGGCAAAAGAACCCGATAGGACTCCTTCTTCAGCTTGACGGCATCCCTCACCGCCGGTGTCCACCAACGGGTTCTAGGATTACCGCCACGACAGGCACCAACTACCTTGCGGCCACAGCTCCAATCAGCCGCCTCAACAATAGAGGTGCAGAACATGGTCCATTCGGACTCAATGTCCAGCACCTCCCTCGTGACATGTTCAAAGTTCTTCCGGAGGTGGGAATTGAAACTCTCTCTGACAGGAGACTCTGCCAGACGTTCCCAGCAAAGTACCGCGATACTATTGAATCATATTCGGTACTATACCGCCTTTAAAAAGTACCAGTCACCAGACTGGTCACGTCGTGTCATTGCTGGTTTACGAGCCGAGGAGCATGTTCGGCAGCACACAATCACGGAGTACTTACAAGCAGACACAGTGTGTGGACAGAAAAGGGAGAACAGACTAAATTGGCTTAAAAACTAACGATAAAAGTGAAGTTATAACAAATAAACGCCCTCAGGAAGAGGTGCTTTAGGACATGGCTAGCTAGCTAAGTCCATCCGCAGTCTGCAGTGTTTTAGCTACTTCCTTATCTCATTGATCTCATCTCATACTGTATGTGTGTTGACGTGTGCGTACACATGAAAAACATAATTACATGAACATAACAATGAACAGAGTTGTACTTTTTAGATGTCAGGGCTCTATGCAATATGTACACATATTCTTAATAGAGTATACATTTTAACTGACCTTTATTTGAATATGTTTGTCTTTTTCTAAGTGGCTAAAATACGCGGTGCTGCTGACCGCGTCTAACGTTACGTTACTGTGTGTGATACATTGACTAACGTAACGTTAAGTGTAGGTACCTCATGCAACCCTGCTTAAAAAATATCACATGACAAAAAGTATGAATAAGGTAGCGAACTGCAGTGGACGCAACAGATTGCCGTGTTTGCAATGACGTTATAACCATAGACATCTTATAAGTAGACGCAGCATTGGCTGCTGTGACGCGAGAAAATGGGCCGCCATCTTGAAGTGGTGATGAGGAGCCGGCGAACAGCCTAAACTGACAGTTGACAGGTAGAAAACAAAGATGGGCGGACTGTTGAAAATAGGAATCGGGGGATTACTTTTCACAAGTAAGATTTAACATTAACGTACTATTGGTTGTATTTTGTGAAAATAATATTACCACAGAGTTAAGAAGGAGAAAAGATCTTCAATATTTGTATGTGAAAATCACAAAGAAATCTTCTGGGGGAGGATGACACCCCTACAGGGGTTTGGTTTACAAACTTTCAGCCCCACCTAAAACAAAATTCAGTCAGCCGCCACTGATTATGATGCATTCTCATTTTAGGGAAAGTATAAGACCATACTTTCTTAACAGTATAATTGTCACCAGGAATAAGTCTTCAAGTAACAATATTCAAATACTAACATTATTGGATAAGAGCGAATTTGGTTTTATTCTGAATCCAGTGAAACAGATTGGTGGTTTTAGCTGATATAAAGACTTTCAGGTGTTTATATCCAAAGCAACATACATAAAAAATACATATAAAACAATCACTGTAAACATGATCATTTAAGGGAAGAATGTAATACAAAGTATCAATACAAAGTGTCAAGACAGAATAAACTCTCTGCTGCTGCAGCAACAGAGATACAGTCTATAGGTCCCTAAGATATATAGATATCTAATGTATTCATACATTGTTTATGTAGAATATACGCATGTATATATAATCTAATCATATTGTTTCTTCAATTTAAAAATAGCTAAACGTTTTTTTCCCCCTTCTCTGGGATTATATTCCCAGTTTTGATCTCGGACGTCTGGTCACTGATAGCATGTAAGAATATTCTATTACTGTTAAGCAAACTATGAAAAATAAAACACACCAAAACATGTGTCCTTTATCATAGCTACACGTATGGCAAAAAAACGTGTGAAAATCAGTGGTATTCAGTGAGGTAAGATGAATTAAATGCGCTGACAGTTCATTGCTCCTGCCAAATGAATTGCACTGAGTGGAGCGGATCACCACTCCAAGATGGCGGCCCCGCGTCTCGTCAGCGCCAGTAGGCAGTAGCGCTCGATGCTGCGTACCCTTAGAAGATGTCTATGGTTATAACGTTAGCAGTGAGTTTACAGCCTCACTCATTTAACTACACAGCAAATAAAAGTTATGTTACTTAGCCAATAAACGTTAGCTTACATTCAAAACTTACCCTTCTTTGTGCAACTTCAAATGTCGAACGAAGTTGGAAGTTGTTGTGTCTCCGTCTGTAATCTTCGAACCGCATGTTTTGCATACTGCAATTCGTTTTTGTTGACCAAGTCGTAGTTTTAATACCCGAACGAAACTATCATTGGCGTCATTTTTCCTCACTGCCGCGTTGTTTGACAGCTCTTCTTCGTTGGTTGTCCTGCAATTTGATTGGCTGAATGCTGTGGGATGAAAACAACGTGGATCTACTTTGATTGGATGTTGTACCGAGAGCACACACGCTAATAGACACACACGTACACAATGAAAGATACGGAGCGCTCCTGAATAACTTTTTAATCTTTGGGTTTTGGGGAAAGTAGCAAGTCTTGTCAAGTCAAAAGGCTCAAGTCCAAGTGAAGTCACAAGTCTTTGATGTTAAAGTCTAAGTCGAGTTGCAAGTCTCTTTACATTTTGTCAAGTCGAGTCTAAAGTCATCAAATTCATGACTTGAGTCCAAGTCATGTGACTCGAGTCCACACCTCTGGTAAATAGTCGTGAAAATAAAGAAAATGCATTGAAACGAGAAGGTGTGTCCATATTTTGGCCTGTATGTTATATATCAGGGGGGCTCATTACGTCGATCGCAAGGGTGTGTCAGTCGATCGCCAGCCAGGCATTTAAAAAATAGTCCTAAAAATGAGCGATCATAAATCTTCACTATGACGTCACTTTCGTCGCTTGATTGACATTCACGGCACCCGAGGGTCTTCTGAGATGACGCTGGCTGCTGCCAGCTCATTATTAAGAAAAAATTACCGACAGGAAGGCGAGAAACACTTTTTATTTCAACAGACTCTGGCGCCGTACCGGTCGTCAAAACTCCAAAGACCGACTGCACAGTTGCACAATAAAAGCTCTGCTTCATCCTGCCTGCACTAACAAAATAAGAGTCTCAGAAAGCTGGCGTGCACAAGCTAGCAAGCTACGGAGTTTGCCGCCAATGTATTTCTTGTAAAGTGTATAAAAAGGAGTACGGAAGCTGAACAAATAAGATGCCAAAAACCAACCACTTTCATGTGGTATTGGACAGAAAGGAGGACTTTTTTTCTCCTCCATTTGAAAATGCGGACGTTATCAGCACTACTGTCTGATTTCTATCAATGCAAGTCATCAGAATCAGGTAATACACCAGCTTATATTCTTGTCTTCATGAAAGAAAGGAATCTATGTGTTAAACATGCTTGTATTATCTTTAAACACCTTTAACTTGTTAACAATATTAACTATATGTGTTAAACATTCTTGCATTATCTTTAAACACCTTTAACTTGTTAACAATATTAACTATATGTATTAAACATTCTTGTATTATCTTTAAACACCTTTAACTTATTAACAATATTAACTATATGTGTTAAACATGCTTGTATTATCAAACACCTTTAACTTGTTAACAATATTAACTATACGTGTTAAACATGCTTGCATTATCTTTAAACACCTTTAACTTGTTAACAATATTAACTATACGTATTAAACATTCTTGTATTATCTTTAAACACCTTTAACTTGTTAACAATATTAACTATATGTGTTAAACATGCTTGCATTATCTTTAAACACCTTTAACTTGTTAACAATATTAACTATATGTATTAAACATTCTTGTATTATCATTAAACACCTTTAATTTATTAACAATATTAACTATATGTGTTAAACATGCTTGCATTATCATTAAACGCCTTTAAATTGTTAACGAAAACATATATTTCATAAATAAGTAAATAGAAATTACATATATGAATGTGGTAGATCCCCGCGACTTGATCAATTGAAAAGTAGCTCGCCTGCAGAAAAAGTGTGAGCACCCCTGTTATATATTATTCATTCATTTAGTTTATTGTTTACTATTTTATTGTTATTTGCTTTTTCTTTTCCTTCATCACTGAGTAAGTTTCCTTTCAGAAATGGTGAGGACTAAACACAGGAAGTAAATACATTTCAATGACAAAATGTCAACATGTGAATGATCGCACGTGTGATGACGTAACCTGTTGAGCATGTCCGTAACAAATAAAACCATTACCATTACAAACTTGGAATAACACCTTTTCATGGCACGGTACGAACACAGCTTCACAAGCAAAACACACGCAAAAACAAATCTCACGCAAACTCAACGCACACACACGGCCTTGTAGTTTTGATAAAGCGGCAGCTTTCCCTTTTGTTTTGCAGACGAGCAGGGATTAGGCATTGCGCGTCTTTGTCCTTCGGTTTTCCAGTTGAGCAGAACACAAGAGCCTCTACCTCCGCTAATACAGTCAGACCTCCCAGCAGGCCTTTCACCAACGCAGCCGCTGAGAACCTGCCGCCCAAAAGATGCTTTTCAATGAGTTATCAAATCTCCTCAATACTGTCCGTGCCTTTCAATCCAGTCTCTTTGTCTATTCCTGTGAAAGGAGCACTGAGCACATCAAATTGAAGTGCTGGGCAGAGAGATGCAGCAGATCCATAAAAACCTTCATCAGATGAGGAAAATGTGTTTCTGTATCGCAACATACAAACTGCAAAGCAAAGGTGAAAGCCCTAACCCAGCTTTCCATTTGCAGGAATCTAGCCGAGTAGCAAAAGATAATGGGTGCAAAATTCGACCCAAAGCCTAGCAAACATTATTTTCCACAAAAATGTACATGGAACTAGAGTTTGCAATTCCGGTAGGAATGGCCTGTGTGCGCAAGCCGCCGAATTGCGTAGAGTGTGGGGATGTTGGAACGGTTTGAATTAGATGACAAATGTGGGATTTGGAGAGGTTTGTATATTGCCCATTCATTTTCAAGGGGGGGAAAATCCTGGTAATTAGGAACATTTTCGGACCCGGGAATCATGCTGGCTTGAATGTCCAGGGCAAGCGCAGTGTGTGCATGTTGTAACGGTTCAAAACGGATGAGGAATGTAGGATATGCAGCCCATTGTATATTTTCCATTCATTGTCAATGGGGAGAAAATTCCTGCAAATTCCGGAAAAACTGGGAATTTGGGGAAAGGGAAAACATGTTTTGCGTTCAATATATCGGAAGAGTAATGTGGTTGAAAGGTCGGAGTCGGCTAAAAATTGGCATAAAATTTTGAGAATTTGGGGCATTGTAGAATTATGAATATGTCCATTCATTTGAATGGGAATTTCCCTGAAATTTGGGAAAAACCGGGAATTTTTGAAAATATAAACAATACCAAAATTGTCCGAGATTAGGGATGTCCGGTGATATCGGGCTGCCGATATTATCGGCTGATAAATGCTTTAAAATGTAATATCGGAAATTATCGGTTTCATAACTATCGTATCGGTTTCTAAAAGTAAAATGTATGACGTTTTAAAACGCCGCTGTGTACACGGACGTAGGGAGAGGTACAGAGTGCCAATAAACCTTAAAAGGCATTTCCTTTGCGTGCGCCCCGTTCGAGTCAGATAATATCTACCGGCTGTTCTCATCACGAATTAATAATGCCAGACATACTTGGTCAACAGCCATACAGGTCACACTGAGGGTGTCCGTATAAACAACTTTAACACTGTTACAAATATGCGCCACACTGTGAACCCACACCAAACAAGAATGACAAACACATTTCGGGAGAACATCCGCACCGTAACACAACATAAACACAACAGAACAAATACCCAGAATCCCTTGCAGTACTAACTCTTCCTGGACGCTACAATATAAACCCCCCTTTACCCCCTACCCCCACCCACCCCAACCCCAACCCCGCCCACCTCAACCTCCTCATAGTCTCTCTCAGGGAGAGCATGTCCCAAATTCTAAGCTGCTGTTTGGATAGATAGATAGATAGATAGATAGATAGATAGATAGATAGATAGATAGATAGATAGATAGATAGATAGATAGATAGATAGATAGATAGATAGATAGATAGATAGATAGATAGATAGATAGATAGATAGATAGATAGATAGATAGTACTTTATTGATTCCTTCAGGAGAGTTCCCTCAGGAAAATTAAAATTCCAGCAGCAGTGTACAGAATTGAGATCGAATTTAAAAAGTAAAAAGTAAATAATGGGGGTATGAATGGAAACAGAATAGAAAAATATTACAATAAGAATAAAAATAAAAAGCAACAATGAGAATAAAAATATAACAGTAAAATAAGAATATCACAAGAGAAACAAGGCAGTAGTGACCAGGTTAGGAAAAAGTATTGCACTGTTATTGTTTTGAGGCATGTTAAAAAAAATAATGCACTTTGTGACTTCAATAATAAATATGGCAGTGCCATGTTGGCATTTTTTTCCATAACTTGAGTTGATTTATTTTGGAAAACCTTATTACATTGTTTAATGCATCCAGCGGGGCATCACAACAAAATTAGGCATAATAATGTGTTCATTCCACGACTGTATATATTGGTATCGGTTGATATCGGTATCGGTAATTAAGAGTTGGACAATATCGGGATATCGGTAAAAAAGCCATTATCGGACATCTCTATCCGAGATGATATGAATCGGTTGAAAAATATTGATGTAGTAACAGTTTGAATTGACAATTGGTATTTTGGAATTCCTGGAATTTCGGGAAAACCAGGAATTTGTACGAAAAGAATGAAATGGTAATTTTGTTGTCCCAATTAAGAAGAATGTTTTTTAAGGTGGAATGGTCAAAAACGGTTGGATATTGGGTAAAAAAAAACAAAACATGAATACTTGCCAAAAAAGGAAAAAGAGTTTAATTTCACATGGAGGGATTGTTTTTCCTGTAAAATAAAAATAAAAAAGGATGAAAACTTTTAAAAGTTGATATAAAGTTGATTTTACAGCCCTATACTATTTTTCTTTAGTGGAAGAGGTGGCAAAATGTCTCTTTTGATAGTAAAGGTTGCAGACCCTGGTCTTAACGAATAAACAATTGTTTATCAGACTAATCACACTATTGCATTTTGATTAATCGCAGGAAGTGACTTGTGTGCATAATTTAAATTACCTCAACTTGTCTCTCCACTTTTTGTTACGCTTTAAGTCACACGTGTCAAACTCAAGGCCCGGGGGCCAGATTTGGCCCGCCACATCAATTTGTGTGGCCCCCGAAAAGCGTGGAAGTAATATGTGTAAATAAAGGACGTTATCTTTTCTTAATGAATGTGTTACAAAAATAAATGTACTGCGTACAATTACATATATTTACACTTTAATAATCTCTAATAATAAAACAAAATATTATATCATCATACATTTCAAAACATTGTTATTGTTCAAATAAAGACAAATACTTAAATATCTGCTTGACTCATGATTTTAAAGCAACTTATCCAAGTTCATGTAAAAATTTTACAGTAAAATCCACTTTCAATATAGAGTAATAATACACTATAAAACACAACAACCCTAGTTTTTACAGTATAAAAAACTTGCATGAATTTTTTACGTTAAAAAAAACAGTGGTACCGTTTTTCCATTCCATTTAATTTAATTCCATGTAGTTTTTTAATTTTATATGCTGTAAAAAAACAAAAAAACCTGCAAATATTACGGTAAAATTGTGGCGACTGAGTGTTATACAGCAGTGGTCCCCAACCACCGATTGGTACCGGGCCGCACAAGAAATAAAAAAAATAAAATAAATAAATAAAATGTATTAAATCAACATAAAAAACACAATGTATACATTATATATCAATATAGATCAATACAGTCGGCAGTGATACAGTCCGTAAGCACACATGATTGTATTTCTTTATGAAAAATATAAAATTCATACTGTATATTATTCACTGTTAAAAACGGCCCTCTGAAGGCAACCATAACTGCGATGTGGCCCTCAATGAAAACCAGTTTGACATGCCTGCTTAAGTGGTAAACATTAATTTGAGATATGCGCATCCCTGTCGCTGGTGGTAATCGTCCAAAGCCCACAGCCAGAAGTCGACACGATCCTTTCCTCCTACCCTCGGTAATGAGAACAAGAGTGCAAAGCACGACACCCACCAAATCCGAAAAACAAACCATTAAAAACATGTCCTACCGCGTAGCAGACTCGGCCAGGCAACCCGACCGCAGCACCATCAGTCTGCTTCACTAAAACAACATCCACACAGCGACCATTAATCTATGAAAATATTGAGAAACTGTCAAATGGTGTGTGCGACATTATTTGTTCTTTTCTCCTGATTCTACAAAATGGACGATCGAGCATTAGCCTTGCTCACTGGGTCTTGTATAGACATACCGTACATGTCTGTTGCTGTCAAATCTGTTCTTTCCAGTCACTCGTGGGCCACTCAAAGACGTACGTGTGCAACATAAACAATGAGAACCATTCCTACTGTTACACAATAGAGAAGCAGTCCGTAGGAGACACCGCAGTAATCCGCTCCCCAATGTAAATGCTGTACAATACTATTACATTATTTCATTAAACGTTTTGTAGTACGTGCGTTGTATTGATTTTTAAACATTTCTTTTTCTTTTTACACGCCATATGTATATAACATGTTAAAATTGTGCTACTTAGGGGTGAGCCGGAGCAAGCACCCAATTTAATTAATTTCAATGGGTAGCGCTACTAGTTACGAGCTTGGTCCAGTGACGTGCGGTGAGGTTCATGGCTGGTGAGGCACTGACTTCATCACAGTCAGATTTACAAACATATGAACCCTAAAGAGTATCTTATTCACCATTTGATTGGCAGCAGTTAACGGGTTATGTTTAAAAGCTCATACCAGCATTCTTCCCTGCTTGGCACTCAGCATCAAGGGTTGGAATTGGGGGTTAAATTACCAAAAATGATTCCCGGGCGCGGCGCCGCTGTTGCCCACTGCTCCCCTCACCTCCCAGGGGGTGAGCAAGGGGATGGGTCAAATGCAGAGGACAAATTTCACCACACCTAGTGTGTGTGACAATCATTGGTACTTTAACTTAACTTTAACTTTACACATACAAACTGTAGCACACAAAAAAGCACATTTAATTAAAAAAAACTTTATTATGGTCTTACCTTTACTTATAAATGAAGTCCATGCGCCGCTCCTTTTGAACAAAAGCATCGATAACTTGTTCATAGAAGTCTTGCTTATCTTTCTTCAGTTTTAAAAGTCTCTCTGTCTCGATGGAGATCTTCCTTTAATTATTACCTCCTGCTTCGATTGAAAGTCCAGTTTAGAAAACTGTTTTATTTTAGATATGTAATCCTCCATGTTAAAAATCCAGGCGAGAGGAAAAAATAAACGATCGCTGCTTGACACTTATTCTGCAGCCGAGTAGTCGCATGAATGATCGCTGGGATCACTAGTGCCCTCTACCACCAGGTGGCAGGATTACTGCGAGCCTCACCCAGTGCGTCTTCGCAGCCGTTTTATGATTGCTCAGCACAAGAAATACGTTACACACATACAGTTGTTGACAAAATACACTGTACATTATATACCTCAGCTAACTAAACTATTGAAATGTATAATATAATTCATATAGCAATACGGTCTCACTGCACAGCAGGCCAGCAGTTAGCCGAGTCATTGCGCAATCCATGGTGAGGCTCAACTGGATGGTGACTCACCGCAAGTCTCCTCTCAGTATTTGAACGGCAAATGTGAAAATTCAGCGATTTTGAATAAAAATAATCTAAAACTGGTGAAGTTAAATGGAAAATAACTTTATAGTATAATCACTGGATACATATAACAATTTAATTTTTTTTTTTTCTTTTTACATTTTTTTTCTTTCCATGATGGCACGTGAGGCCCCGCCTCACCTGCCTCCCCTGACTGCACGTCACCGGCTTGGTCATAGAACCAACTGAGCTTGTAAGTTGAGGTATCACTGTAACTTTAAAAAAGATCAGCACTGTATAGCATGTTTGAAATCAACTTAAACCACAACCGTAACCAAATGGACTGTGATTGTGAAAGTGATTGACTCGGAAGTGTGCGCTGCAGAGCTGTGTGTGTCCACCTCCTCTTCCTCTATGCCAGGCCTGGGCAATTATTTTGACTCGGGGGGCCACATTTAGAGAAAAAAATGTGTCTGGGGGCCGGTATATCTGATTCTTAGGAACACTAATACAAAACCTCACAATAACGTCTGATTGAAAGCTAAAAACGCTATGACAGACCACCTTAAAGAACGGAATGGAATTTTCATTTTTTTCTACTGAATGAGACACCCAGAATGTACATGAAAATAAAGAATACGGGGTTTACAATATTAACTATGGACGATAAAACACTGAATATTGACATCATATCAACGTCAAACCACCTCTCGTTCGACATATTTTACAAAATATGTCAATATATATGCAATAAAAATGCAACAAACACAGCGAAATATGAACGTGGTGGGTAAAAAAAAAACAATTTACAATCTGATATATCTGATATATCACTAAGCTTTAGAACTTTGTTGTAAAAATCTTCTTCTGTGTCTGTCCCTGAATATTTCATATTGCTACTAATTATTTTCTGTGCCACAAAAAGAATGTCTGTGTTTGTAATTGTTTTCATTTAATAGCACTGGTGCTACAAGTGAGAAAGGGAAGCGTACAGCCCTGTAGATATGACATTTTTTTGGACAAAAATGTAATTTTATTGTCAAAATGTCAAACAGGAATTACAAAAAAAATGTTTTACTACATTTATTAGCCCCAAACAGTTTTATCTAAAGTGCCACCTTGGTGTATTTCGAAGTGACATTTTCCAGCGACCCCACCAGTCTGAGTTGCCTCCCTCATTTTTGCACTGCAGTATGCATTGACCTTAGGGCTGCAACTAACAACTAATTTGATAATCGATTAATCTGTCGATTATTAATTTGATTAATCGATTAATAATTGGATAAAAGAGACAAACTACATTTCTATAGTATTTTATTGAAAAAAAACAGCATACTGGCACCATACTTATTTTGATTATTGTTTCTCAGCTGTTTGTAAATGTTGCAGTTTATAAATAAAGGTTTATAAAAAATAATTTTAAAAAAAATAAATTAAAAAGTAGCCTCTACGCATGCGCATAGCATAGATCCAACGAATCGATGACTAAATTAATCGCCAACTATTTTTATAATCGATTTTAATCGATTAGTTGTTGCAGCCCTAATTGACCTGAATACTGACCTGCTCTGCCTTTCAGGTAAACGAGCATGTATATTTCAAATAAAATGAGCTATTAATCTGCATCTATACGTGATTAATACGATATTGATTAAACGCATGAGTTAAAGGCCTACTGAAACCCACTACTACCGACCACGCAGTCTGATAGTTTATATATCAATGATGAAATCTTAACATTGCAACACATGCCAATACGGCCGGGTTAGATTAGTAAAGTGCAATTTTAAATTTCCCGCGAAATATCCTGCTGAAAACGTCTCGGTATGAGGACATTTGCGCGTGACGTCACGGATTGTAGCGGACATTTTGGGACACCATTGTGGCCAGCTATTAAGTCGTCTGTTTTCATCGCAAAATTCCACAGTATTCTGGACATCTGTGTTGGTGAATCTTTTGCAATTTGTTTAATGAACAATGGAGATAGCAAAGAAGAAAGCTGTAGGTGGGAAGCGGTGTATTAGCGGCCGGCTGCAGCAACACAAACACGTAGCGGCTACGTCGTAGCCGGTGTTTCATTGTTTACATTCCCGAACGATGACAGTCAAGCTTTACCATTGGCCTGTGGAGAACTGGGACAACAGAGACTCTTACCAGGAGGACTTTGAGTTGGATACGCGCTACCGTGAGTACGCAGCTGCGGCTTCCAAACATTTGATCGCTTGCCCGTACGTGCGTGCCTCTATGTGCATGTCACGTACGTAACTTTGGGGAAATATATGTGCTGTATGAACTTTACAGAGGTGAACGGTACTTTGGGCTGTGGGATTGAGTGTGTTGTGCGGGTGTTTGATTTGTATTGTCGGGTTATATGGACGGGAGGGGGGAGGTGTTTGTTATGCGGGATTAATTTGTGGCATATTAAATATAAGCCTGGTTGTGTTGTGGCTAATAGAGTATATATATGTCTTGTGTTTATTTACTGTTTTAGTCATTCCCAGCTGAATATCAGGGCCCACCCGCCTCTCACAGCATCTTCCCTATCTGAATCGCTTCCACTGCCCTCTAATCCTTCACTCTCACTTTCCTCATCCACGAATCTTTCATCCTCGCTCAAATTAATGGGGAAATCGTCGCTTTCTCGGTCTGAATCGCTCTCGCTGCTGGTGGGAATGATTGTAAACAATGTGCAGATGTGAGGCTCTCCACAACCTGTGACGTCACGCTACTTCCGGTACAGGCAAGGCTTTTTTATCAGCGACCAAAAGTTGCGAACTTTATCGTCGATGTTCTCTACTAAATCCTTTCAGCAAAAATATGGCAATATCGCGAAATGATCAAGTATGACACATAGAATGGACCTGCTATCCCCGTTTAAATAAGAAAATCTCATTTCAGTAGGCCTTTAAAGTGTTAGCATTGACAGCCCTGATAATAATGTTATAATGTCAGAATAAGAATGCCGTTTAGTGTAGCTTTAATGCTATACAGAAATGCGGTCTCCTTCCCTGAATGCCATAAGGCATGCTGTGCGGGCTCCCAGCAGTAGGTTGAGCCCAGAATGCAGCAGGGGTTGTGATGAGTTCATTAGGAGGCCACGTCATTTATGCACAGTCACACGTAAGGCAAAGGTCAGCCGGGATTACCCAGGTGGCCTCGGCATGTGGGCGTCACTTTCGCTTCCAGATTCCACCTACGACACTATGCCGCTCCACAACCCGCTGTAGCAACTTCAACGACAACAAAAGCCTCACCGTCCCCGCCATATTGTGTCGGCGGAGAACAGAAACCGAGCTGTGCGTTCAGTTTGCATCATTTCCAATATCGGAGGGTCGGGCGTCCATTCCACTTCATACGGTGACGGAAATAAAAGGAGGGGGCAGCAGGGTAGACAGGAAATGAAGAACTGGCATGGTTTGATCGAAGGTCAGCGTGGGCACGAATGTTGCCTTAAAGACCAGAGAGTCATTGAATATTTCATTCTCTACCAGGCTTCAGATGTGTTGTGAATAAAGAGCACCAATTACAACCGGGAGGGAGTTTGATGCCCATCGCTATTCAGGTGGGCTGCTATTCATAATTCATCAACACGGGTCAGGCGGACCATCGTGTTGACTTAACATTTGAGTTGACATTTCAGCCCCGCTCACGCCTTTCATTAGCGCTCCCTGCACGCCATCTCATCAAAGTCCTTACAGCAAGGGCGGAAACAGGAAGAGGAGATTTTGAGGAAAAACGGACAATGTTGGGCGTGATGGCGCTCTTTCACCACACGGTGCTCATCTCAGCGTGGGGCCGATGCTTTTTCACTATCAAAGCGAACAACGGAAAACGGCTACAACCCTGGCTGGCTGGATGGCACGCCTCAGTATAAGTACCGTATATTCCGGACTATAAAGCGCACTTAAAACTAGAGATGTCCGATAATATCGGCCTGCCGATATTATCGGCCGATAAATGCTTTAAAATGTAATATCGGAAATTATCGGTATCGGTTTCAACCTCCCGATTTTCCCGGGAGACTCACAAATTTCCGTGCCCCTCCCAAAAATCTCCCGGGGCAACCATTCTCCCGAATCTTTCCCGATTTCCACCCGGACAACAATATTGGGGGCGTGCCTTAAAGGCACTGCCTTTAGCGTCCTCTACGACCTGTCGTCACATCCGCTTTTCCTCCATACAAACAGCGTGCCGGCCCAGTCACATAATATATGCGGCTTTTACACACACATAAGTGAATGCAAGGCATACTTGATCAACAGACATACCGGTCACACTGAGGGTGTCCGTATAAACAACTTTAACACTGTTACAAATATGCGCCACGCTGTGAACCCACACCAAACAAGGATGACAAACACATTTCGGGAGAACATCCACACCGTAACACAACATTAACACAACAGAACAAATACCCAGAACCCCTTGCAGCACTAACTCTTCCGGGACGCTACAATATGCAACCCCCGCTACCACCAAACCCCGCCCACCTCAACCCCGCCCCCCCCCCCCCCCCCATCTCCCGACTTTGGAAGTCTCAAGGTTGTTTAAATGCTTTAAAATGTAATATCGGAAATTATCGGTATCGGTTTCAACCTCCCGATTTTCCCGGGAGACTCACAAATTTCAGTGCCCCTCCCAAAAATCTCCCGTATCTCTAGTATACTCTGGACTGAAGCTGTGTGCCTTCATTGTTTTTGTAGCCGTTGTTTTGAGGCATGTTTAAAAAAAATAAAAAATAATGCACTTTGTGAAAGTCAAAGTATAGTATTTCCTATAGTTGTAGTGAGTATCAGGATTATCTCAGGGAGAGCATGTCCCAAATTCCAAGCTGCTGTTTTGAGGCATGTTAAAAAAAATAATGCACTTTGTGCCTTCAATAATAAATATGGCAGTGCCATGTTGGCATTTTTTTCCATAACTTGAGTTGATTTATTTTGGAAAACCTTGTTACATTGTTTAATGCATCCAGCGGGGCATCACAACAAAATTAGGCATAATAATGTGTTAATTCCACGACTGTATATATCGTATCGGTTGATATCGGAATCGGTAATTAAGAGTTGGACAATATCGGAATATCGGCAAAAAAGCCATTATCGGACATCTCTACTTAAACCCTTTTTTTTCTCTCAAAACTCGACAGTGCGCCTAATGTACGGAATAATTCTGGTTTTGCTTACAGACCTCGAAGCAATTTTAATAAGTGTGACCAGTAGATGGCAGTCAAACATAAGAGATACGTGTAGACTGCACTGTGATGGCAATATGACTCAAGTAAACAACACCAATATTTTATAAGTTCCATTGAAAATATACAACATTAAACACGGCGCTCAAAAATATATAAAAATGTTTTAGTGAGACTTTGGTAAGCTATGAAGCCACACCGCTTGATGTGCTTCAGCATACAAGAATTATTATGGTGTGTGTATAAGGTAAGACATATCTGACATTTGTTTCGCAATATTATGCAACTTTTCTTATTTTCTGGTAAAACACTTCCTCGTGGTCTACATAACATGTAATGGTGGTTCTTTGGTCAAAATGTTGCATAGATGATGTTTTACAGATCATCTTCAAGCCGCTTTCTGACAGTCTCTTCAGGATGCGCCGTTTTGTGGGCGGTCTTATTTATGTGGCTCACCTTCGACAGCGTCTTTTCTCCATCATCTTTGTTGTACCTGTGTTGTCAATGGAACTTATCAAATTTTGGGGGTTTACTTGAGTCATATAGCAGTCTACACGTATCTCTTATGTGTGACTGCCATCATATTGCAGTCTACACGTATCTCTTATGTGTGACTGGTCACATTTACATTTATACTTTCACCATGTACCAAATAAGATATCTCCGGTCGGTAAGCACAACCAAAATTATTCCGTACATTAGGCGCACCGGGTAACAAGGCGCACTGTTGAGTTTTGAGAAAATGAAAGGATTTTAAGTGCGCCTTATAATCCGACAAATACGGTACTTGCATATATTAACATAAAAACATGTGCTTGGTCAAAACAATGTATAAAATGTTTAAGTAAAAACAACTTAAAAACAAGTACAATGCCCAACAGGAACAGTTTCTTGATCCTTTTAAATGGCCTGAAATTCCCCCAAAGCGATCAGCCCTGGTAACCTCAGATTCTTCTCTAAGTTATTCCATGACCACGGAGCAGCATATTTGAAAGCTTTTTTTTTCAAGATTGGTGTTGGCTCTAGGAACAAACATTTTAAGTATGTCCTGTCACCTTAAGCTGGAGCGACTGGGGTCTCTACACATAAAAGAACACAAATAAGGGGGAACCAGACCAAGAAGTGATTTATATATAAAACACAACCATGCAGAAAATATGCGTACTGATAGAGATGAACAGTTTGCCTTTGCATATAAAGTGCAATGGTGGACAAGATTGCCACAACCAGTAATAAAACGTAAGGCGCAATGATATGCAGTATCCAGTTTATTCAAATAAGTGTCGGATGATGTTCCCATCATTCGGAAAGGCATGCAGGCTGAATGAACCCTTGCTTTAGTTGTGCAGCTACAGCCTGCAACAGTGCATCTGGCAGACAGATTTGCTAATTCCTTTAAATACTGCACAAAAATATAAACGATTCGGGATGAAGATGCTACTAAAACACGTACTGTCAGAATAATTGTATCTAAGTTATCACAAAACGTTGCCATGAGTTCCCGGCGAGAGGACAAAACCTGTCTTTGGTCCTACCAAGAAGAAGGCTTGTAAAACTCCACTGTGTAGGATGGGAAGCAACATGAAGTTGTTGCATTTCTTTGATGTATTGTAATCCACAGAAAGATTTTGTCTTGACCTGAGAACTATAAAGCGGAGAGGAAGCAGGACCAGACTCCCCTCCAGGCGACCTTTTCTTTGAACTGTTTTACGACCTCTTCTTTGAACTGTTTTACGACCTTTTCTTTGAACTGTTTTGTAACAAAGGCGATGGCTGTTTACGACCCCCGTCCCTTAGAAACAGCTGTTGCCATGTAATCAGGAAAAGTCCAAATAAAAGAGGAGGCGTACAATCTTTCGTCAGAGCGTGGAACACTGCACAAGGGTACAGGTGTACGCGTTTCTCCTCATTGAGCCAAATTCAATTCTGTCTCTGTTTGATTCCTTGCTTCTTGTCTTGTTTAATACCGTATTTTTCGGACTATAAGTCGCAGTTTTTTTCATCGTTTGGCCGGGGGTGCGACTTATACTCAGGAGCGACTTATGTGTGAAATTATTAACACATTAGCGTAAAATATCAAATAATATTATTTAGCTCATTCACGTAAGAGACTAGACGTATAAGATTTCATGGGATTTAGCGATTAGGAGTGACAGATTGTTTGGTAAACGTATAGCATGTTCTATATGTTATAGTTATTTGAATGACTCTTACCATAATATGTTACGTTAACATACCAGGCACGTTCTCAGTTGGTTATTTATGCCTCATATAACGTACACTTATTCAGCCTGTTGTTCACTATTCTTTATTTATTTTAAATTGCCTTTCCAATGTCTATTCTTGGTGTTGGGTTTTATCAAATACATTTCCCCCAAAAATGCGACTTATACTCCAGTGCGACTTATATATGTTTTTTTCCTTCTTTATTATGCATTTTCGGCCGGTGCGACTTATACTCCAGAGCGACTTATACTCCGAAGAATACGGTAGATGTCATCAGTGTTTGAACCTGACACGTACTACTGTATCCAATATGAAATTGCCTGCGGTCTTCTGTCTGTGATCTCAGCAAGTTGATGGATGTAAAACTGGGTGTTCCAAAATGTGCTAAAACTAAGTCTACTAAAATCACTATGGTATCCTTTATTTTACCAGTAGACATGTTTTTTAAGGTCCAGATCTATGAAATAAGTGCCAATGTTGTCAGCATCAGAGGGCCCTTTAAGCTCAGTTGGTGTGGACAAGAGGACGACCAGCTGTACCCACAGAGAGACTCATCTGTGTTCTCGTTTACTCGAGCACAGAAGTGACGGAGCAGTGAATCGACGTGACAATTGGAGGCACTAAACAGCTGCTCCTACCTGCAATCTGCACCAGATCTGCCGTGGTCACATTCTCAGGGTTGTGGCCGACTCTGAATGTCAAGGCAGGACCCAGGACCCTTTAGGGAAACAATCACAACGGAAGTTAGAATGACATTTTCACCTGTAACGGCAACAATTGACTGTCATTTCTCTTGTTCAGGGCTAAGAACAAGCAGTCATCATCTTGGCTTGGTTTAACCATCAAAACCCAGCCTAAATGTACGTTCCATTTTCTTCAGCACCAAACATGGTTACGGTCCATGAGCTTGACCGTCAAGTTAAGGCTAACAACCACCACAGAATTAAGATACAAATTTCAATATGAATAAAATACAGTGGATCCTCCATTTACAAACACCTCTGTTTGTGACCTTTTCAGTTTACGAACCTTTACATCATACTAAATATACTTCCGTGTGCGAACTGCAAAACCCAAAACCAGTGAAGTTGGCACGTTGTGTAAATCGTAAATACAAACAGAATACAATGATTTGCAAAACCTCTTCAACTTATATTGAATTGAATAGACTGAAAGACAAGATATTTAATGTTCCAACTGAGAAACTAAATTTTTTTGTGCAAATAATCATTAACTTAGAATTTCATGGCAGCAACACATTGCAAAAAAGTTGACAGGAGCATTTTTACCACTGTGTTACATGGCCTTTCCTTTTAACAACACTCAGTAAACGTTTGGGAACTGAGGAGACACATTTTTGAAGCTTTTCAGGTAAAATTATTTCCCATTCTTGCTTGATGTACAGCTTAAGTTGTTCAACAGTCCGGGGTCTCTGTTGTGGTATTTTAGGCTTCATAATGCGCCACACATTTTCAATGGGAGACAGGTCTGGACTACAGGCAGGCCAGTCTAGTACCCGCACTCTTTTACTATGAAGCCACGTTGATGTAACACGTGGCTTGGCATTGTCTTGCTGAAATAAGCAGGGGCGTCCATGAAAAATACATTGCTTGGATGGCAACATATGTTGCTCCAAAACCTGTATGTACCTTTCAGCATTAATGGTGCCTTCACAGATGTGTAAGTTACAAATGCTATGGGCACTAATACACCCCCATACCATCACAGATGCTGGCTTTTGAACTTTGCGCCTATAACAGTCTGGATGGTTCTTTTCCTCTTCGGTCCGGAGGACACGACGTCCACAGTTTCCAAAAACTATTTGAAATGTGGACTCTTCAGACCACAGAACACTTTTCCACTCGATCCATCTTAAATGAGCTCGGGCCCAGCGAAGCCGGCGGCGTTTCTGGGTGTTGTTGATAAATGGCTTTCGCTTTGCATAGTAGAGTTTTAACTTGCACTTACAGATGTAGCGACAAACTGTAGTTACTGACAGTGGTTTTCTGAAGTGTTCCTGAGCCCATGTGGCGATATCCTTTTGCACACTGATGTCGGTTTTTGATGCAGTACCACCTGAGGGATCGAAGGTCGCGGGCATTCAATGTTGGTATTCGGCCTCGTCGATTACGTGCAGTGATTTCTCCAGATTCTCTGAACCTTTTGATGATATTACGGACCGTAGATGGTGAAATCCCTAAATTCCTTGCAATAGCTGGTTGAGAAATGTTGTTCTTAAACTGTTGGACAATTTGCTCACGCATTTGTTCAAAAAGTGGTGACCCTCGCCCCATCCTTGTTTGTGAATGACTGAGCATTTCATGGAAGCTGCTTTTATACCCAATCATGGCACCCACCTGTTCCCAATTGGCCTGTTCACCTGTGGAACGTTCCAAATAAGTGATTGATGAGCATTCCTCAACTTTCTCAGTCTTGAAGCCATTGGGGATTGCCACTTTGATGGCGCCTACGTCACAACCTGTTTACAACCTGTACACACGGGCGCTGCCATTTCGAAGAGCTTCGGCAGATGATGTGTTTATTTCCACAATTGTCATACCTTGTCATACTGTGTCAGCCCGTCTTAAAGATCATGCTTTAATGCGTCCAAACTCTCACAGTCTCACTGTATAGCTTCGGGTCGCTAGACAACTTCGTTGAGCAAGCATTTTAGCTAATTATCCTCCGGCTTGCGGCACCTTCAGTTCGAGGATTTTATCAGCAAAGGGGGCTGTGTTCCGCAGCAAGTCTTTAATTGTGACGAGACCGAAAAAGATGCCACAGCGCACATTTATTACAGCTGAGGAGAAGGCACTACCGGGACACAAGCCAATGAAGGATCGCCCCACGCTGCCAGTTTGTGCTAACGCTAGCGGTAACGACGTGAAGCCACTGCTCGTTTATCACTACGAAACTCCCAGGGTGTACAACAATGCCACAAGTATTTGCAGACGCAAGGTTAAATACTTTTCGTTTAGTTTTTTTATTGTAGCAACATGGTGGTTAATGCTATTTAACTTGTATGTGTGTGTGCATGTTGACATTGAAGCTTGCTGTAATGATGTGTTTGAATAAAAAAAGAGACTGTTGAGCATTTACCTTCCTGTTATGTTGGTTTGATAAATATATACAGTGTATACATACACATTATAGTTTTTTACTAAAATAGGGACTATGTCGAACCAATTGTTCATGTTTACATTGATTCTTATGGGGAACTCTGCTTCACTGTACAAACTTTTTGTTTTCGAACCATGCTCAAGTACCAATTAAGTTTGGTAAAGTGACATTCCAATGTACAAATAAAAAAGTAACAATACAAATACATTTAAAAAAGGCTCCCAAACACGCTCACTAAGTGAAAGACAGAGGACGTTTTCGTAGTTACAATGTGTTTTACACTACTGCATCCAACGCTTTGCAAATTCCATGAAGCTCTCTGCGTACTGTACGTGGGCTAATTTGGAAGGTCACATGAAGTTTGGAGCTCTGCAGCAACTGACTGTGCAGAAAGTCGGCAACCTCTTTGCACTATGCGCTTCTGCACCCGCTGACCCCTCTCAGTCAGTTTACGTGGCCTACCACTTCATGGCTGAGTTGCTGTTGTTCCCAAACTCTTCCATTTTCTTATAATAAAGCCGACAGTTGACTTTGGAATATTTAGGAGCGAGGAAATTTCACGACTGGATTTGTTGCACAGGTGGCATCCTATGACAGTTCCACGCTGGAAGTCGCTGAGCTCCTGAGAGCGGCCCATTCTTTCACAAATGTTTGTAGAAACAGTCTCCATGCCTAAGTGCTTGATTTTATACACCTTATACAAGTGATTAGGACACCTGATTGTGATCATTTGGATGGGTGGCCAAATATTTTTGGCAATATAGTTTAGCTTGACCACCACGGAGATTTAAAGGGCGGGACTTGAGCCGGACGGGACGTCAGTAAAATCCAAGCAATTAGTAGAGTTCTTTTCATCAAAGGATTTTCAGTCAAATCTAGTTTGTTAGATTTTGCCCATAGTCGACGATCAGTAAAATTATTTATGGCGTTCTTTTTTATTTTTTTAAGCACAGCTAATGGGGATGTATTCCTACTGTCAGAATAATTGTATCTAAGTTATCACAAAACTTTGTGTTACATTGAGTTCAGCTCGCCCTGCAAGAGGACAAAAGCTGTCTTTGATCCTACCAAGCAGAAGGCTTGTAAAACTCCACTGTGCATGATGGGAAGCGACACGAAGGCGTCGGTTTCTTTCTTCTATTGTAATCTACAGGAAGATTTTGTCTTGACCCGAGATCCACAAAGCAGAGTGGAAGCAGGACCTGACGCAAGCTCCAGGCACCTTTTCTTTGAACTGTTTTACGACCTTTTCTTTGAACTGTTTTGTGACAAAGGCGGCGGCTGTTTACGACCCCCCCTCCCTTAGAAACAGCTGTTGCCATGTAATCAGGGAAAGTCCAAATAAAAGAAGAGGCGTACAATCTTTCGTCAGAGTGTGGGACGACACTGTGCAAGGGTACAGTGTCTCCGCGTTTCTCCTCAATTGAGCCAAATTTAATTCTGTCTCTGTTTAATTCCTTGCTTCTTTGTCTGTTTAATAGATGTCATCAGTGTTGGAACCTGACACCTACAAATAGGTTGTGATTAAATCAGTACTTCCAGGATTTTGCAAGCCTTTTTTTTGGTGATTGTCGCAACCTAAAATGCCTGAATTCTCAGCAGCTTTTTCAGAAAATATGCAATGTTTTGAGGCATGTTTTTTTCTAAAACTTTGAGTCAACTTTCATGAATTTGCTATCAATTCCTAAAGTGTTCCTGGTAACCTTGAGCGGCGCTGAGAGACAAATTCGATTGGCGAAAATGACCTCGAATGGCCAAAATGTGCCTGGAAGTTGCAACTTCATTGCAAGGCCACACGGAATATTGAATTCACATTATACATTGCCTTGATGTTTAAAATTCTAAAGTTGGTGTATGTGTTGGACAATGAAGAAGTGTTGTTTTGCGGGTGTCTCAATAGCAACGAGAAGCTTGTGTGCGAGTTTATTTACGATGGACTTCTGTCGGTAGAATTAAGGTCAGCAATAATGTTTAAAAAGAGCGCCAGACACTGTCAGGACGCCATTAAATCCTCTGCTTCCTTCTCTGTAGCCGCTGAGCAACGGTGACTGAGCCTGCACAAACATACTGTTCAATATACTGAACAGAAGAGTTATGATCCTGGGACACGGTTAGTACTCATATTGTGTCTGGGTGGTGGTCAGTAGGTGAATAAGTCCATACAAGTGGAGGGTTTGTAAAATGTACTTAACTACCACAGAGGGAGGAGAGGAGTTCAATGTCTGATGCTTCGACTCTGAGGTTGATCGTCGAATCAGACCCTTACAAATCGAATCGTCGAAATGTCGACGATTCTAAGAAACTCCTACTCAACTTTTTTATGCATTTTGTCATGTCTCCCAAGACTCATCTGGGGTTAGTGTGCCAGACCAAAGGAAAAAGTGAAGGGAGAAAGGAGACCCGTTTACACTGCACACCAAATCAGGGTTTTTTTGCCAATGTAAACGCCATCTCCAGGTTGGGGAGGAGATCTTGCCCCAAGTGGAGGAGTCCAAGTACCTCGGAGTCTTGTTAACGAGTGAGGGAAGAGTGGATCGTGAGATCGACAGGCGGATCGGTGCGGCATCTTCAGTAATGCGGACGCTGTATCGATCCGTTGTGGTGAAGAAGGAGCTGAGCCGGAAGGCAAAGCTCTCAATTTACCGGTCGATCTACGTTCCCATCCTCACCTATGGTCCTGAGCTTTGTGTTATGACCGAAAGGACAAGATCACGGGTACAAGGGGCCGAAATGAGTTTCCTCCGCCGGGTGGCGGGTCTCTCCCTTAGAGATAGGGTGAGAAGCTCTGTCATCCGGAAGGAACTTAGAGTAAAGCCGCTGCTCCTCCACATTGAGAGGAGCCAGATGAGGTGGTTCGGGCATCTGGTCAGGATGCCACCCGAACGCCTCCCTAGGGAGGTGTTTAGGGCAGGTCCGACCGGCAGGAGGCCACGGGGAAGACCCAGGACACGTTGGGAAGACTATGTCTCTCGGCTGGCCTGGGAACGCTTCGGGATCCCCCGGAAGGAGCTGGACGAAGTGGCTGGGGAGAGGGAAGTCTGGGCTTCTCTGCTTAGGCTGCTGCCCCCGCGACCCGACCTCGGATAAGCGGAAGAAAATGGATGGATGGATGTAAACGCTCCAGATCTGATCTTTTCAGATTTGATCTGAAAAGATTAAAAAACTTTTCAGATCAGATTCAGGCCATATCAGGAGGTAGTCCAAATCCGATTGGAATCTGAGCTTTTCAAATGTGACTTCAGTCTAAACGCAATGCGACCCGTATGTGACTTTTTCGTCAGCTACGTCATTCGTGTGTGTCGGAAAGACGCAGTCGCCAGTGGAAGTGGATATTTCATCACAAAATCCGGTTTCGGTGAGCAAAGTCTATTTAAGTCTATTTAAGACAGTGGTGTCAAAGTCAAGAATGAATTATCTATGGCACCCGGGATGATATTTGATTAGTATTAGAACCGGCCCGCAGGCCACAGCAGCCTGCTGCTGTTTTGCACGCACCAATACTCCATCGGTGTTGGTGCTAGGATTTTTCAAAATGGGGTCCCACAGTACATTTTTGGGGTCCCACTTTTTTGTAATGATAAATGTATGCATTATCCTGTTATATCTCACATTCGGCGTGGCGAGGTTGGGAGAGTGGCCGTGCCTGCAACCTGAGGGTTCCTGGTTCAATCCCCACCTACTACCAACCTCGTCATGTCCGTTGTGACACTTCACCCTTGCTCCTGATGGGTCGTGGTAAGGGCCTTGCATGGCAGCTTTGAGTACCTTGAAGGTAGAAAAGCGCTAAACAAGTATAACCCATTTATCATTCTATATTATACGTTACTTAATTCATATTAAAAAAAAAATACAAAAGAAAACACATTTTTATGCATATGTAAATGTATTCAGTTATAAACATTCATTCACTTTCTTCTTTCCTTCTAAATTTTACCGCCGCCGGTTTTTTTTTCCTATATTTTTATTGTAACATTTTCAGAATGTGATTGTTCTATTTTTGGCCAAAGTAAGACAAAAAAAACAACCTGAATTTGTCTTTTTTTTCAGTTTTAATGTTATGATTTTAATAGTGCACAGATTTTCTTCCCCGCGGCCCCTGAGCTAAAATGACTTTGACACCCCTGATTTAAGATGACCAAATTTTCGGTGCACCACTTGTCAATAGTGCACAAATAATAGGCTATACACTACCGTTTAAAAGTTTGGGGTCACCCAAACAATTTTGTGGAATAGCCTTCATTTCTAAGAACAAGAATAGACTGTCGAGTTTCAGATGAAAGTTCTCTTTTTCTGGCAATTTTGAGCGTTTAATTGACCCCACAAATGTGATGCTCCAGAAACTCCATCTGCTCAAAGGAAGGTCAGTTTTGTAGCTTCAGTAACGAGCTAAACTGTTTTCAGATGTGTGAACATGATTGCACAAGGGTTTTCTAATCATCAATTAGCCTTCTGAGCCAATGAGCAAACACATTGTACCATTAGAACACTGGAGTGATAGTTGCTGGAAATGGGCCTCTATGCACCTATGTAGATATTGCACCAAAAACCAGACATTTGCAGCTAGAATAGTCATTTACCACATTAGCAATGTATAGAGTGTATTTCTTTAAAGTTAAGACTAGTTTAAAGTTATCTTCATTGAAAAGTGCAGTGCTTTTCCTTCAAAAATAAGGACATTTCAATGTGACCCCAAACTTTTGAACGGTAGTGTATGTAATATATCAATTTATATTTTGATTCCAAAGAAAAAATAATTGTTGAAAGAACAATGTGGCACATTTGCTTACATGTGAGTTGAAAAACAAAGCTAACGTAGATCCACACTGGTGTCCGTGTCTCCTCTACTTAGCAGCCATTAGAAGATTAGAACCCTCCCAAATATATTACACTATATACAGTACAGGCCAAAGGTTTGGACACACCTTCTCATTCAATGCGTTTTCTTTATTTTCATGACTATGTTGTAGATTGTCACTGAAGACATCAAAACTATGAATGAACACGTGGAGTTATGTAGTTAACAAAAAAAGGTGAAATAACTGAAAACATGTTTTATATTCTAGTTTCTTCAAAATAGCCACCCTTTGCTCTGGTTACTGCTTTGCACACTCTTGGCATTCTCTCGATGAGCTTCAAGAGGTAGTCACCTGAAATGATTTTCACTTCACAGGTGTGCTTGAAGCTCATCGAGAGAATGCCAAGAGTGTGCAAAAAAGTAATCAGATCAAAGGGTGGCTATGTTGAAGAAACTAGAATATAAAACATGTTTTCAGTTATTTCACCTTTTTTTTGTTAAGTACATAACTCCACATGTGTTCATTCATAGTTTTGATGCTTTTTTATATTTTTTATTTAGCCTTTATTTAACTAGGTAAAATCCCATTGAGATCAAAGATCTCTTTTCCAAGGGAGACCTGGCCAAGAGGGCAGCAGCAAGGTTACTATAAAAACAGTAAACAAGACATAAAACATCAAATTTACAACATTAAAACTTGCTCACATAACACATGTGCACACAGACAAGGTAGACTGCAATCCTGTCACAGAAGCTTTAAACTCATTCAATGTAACAAGGGTTTGAAGTTGAAGATTCGATTGTAGGTTATTCCAAGTCTTCGGTGCTGCAAACCTAAATGTTTTCTTGCCCAGTTCAGTTCTTACTTTGGGGATGACAAAT
Source organism: Entelurus aequoreus (assembly GCF_033978785.1). Lineage (NCBI taxonomy): Eukaryota > Metazoa > Chordata > Actinopteri > Syngnathiformes > Syngnathidae > Entelurus > Entelurus aequoreus. The sequence continues at coordinate 45,723,308 of NC_084745.1, forward strand.
TGCAGAACATTCATTGAACGAAGATTGTTAAAAGACAAGACAGATAAGATGGAGTGATACCCGGATTGGTTTTGTAGATGAACACATACCAACGATTGAGGCGTCGAGCACATAAAGACGTGATAGTCATGAAAATAAAGAAAACGCATTGAATGAGGAGAAGGTGTGTCCAAACTTTTGGCCTGTACTGTACATCCATTTATACATTATATTACTTTCATTTACTTTCACGTGGAAAAAACACATTTTTAAGGTGTTGCGACTTTTATTTTGTAGTAGTAATGAATTCCTCCCGGTCAACTTCCTTTATTTTCACTTTATGGAAGTGCGCATGCAAGTGACATGGAGGCCACATTCGCGTTTATATTGGAGTCTGATAAAAATCACATTTTACTTGCAGTGTAAACAGTCAGCTGGAAAAAAACAGATCTCGAAAAAAAATCTGATTTGGGCCACTTTGTCCTGCAGTGTAAATGTAGTCAGAGAGAAAGGGAGAAATCCACATTAGTTGCATGGCCTTAAACCAGTGGTTCTTAACCTGGGTTCGTTCGAACCCTAGGGGTTCGGTGAGTCGGCTTCAAGGGTTCGGCAGAGCCTCTGCCGCGGAGGTCAGGACACACCCGACTCATCGTGTGAATAAAAACTTCTTCCTAGCGGCATATTGTGGATACCCCCCAAACAATGTTCCCTCTAATTTTCCATATGCGTGAGCTAACGCAAAAACTCCTTGAGACCTACTCAGTGGCTTAGTGGTTAGAGTGTCCGCCTTGAGATCGGTAGGTTGCGAGTTCATACCAAAGACTATAAAAATGGGACCCATTACCTCCCTGCTTAACATTCTGCATCAAGGGTTGGAATTAAGGGTTAAATCACCAAAAATGATTCCCGGGCGCGGCCACCGCTGCTGCCCACTGCTCCCCTCACTTCCCAGGGGGTGAACAAGGTTGATGGGTCAAATGCAGAGGACAAATTTCACCACACCTAGTGTGTGTGTGTGTGACAATCATTGGTACTTTGACTTAGATGTGCACACTGTGGCCACACCAGCAGCACACCTGTCCCAAACCTGACTAAATACCAAGTTAAATGTTTTATTATTATAATCAAATGACAGCAGTCATTTCCATGGGATTATTTTCTCTAATAAGTGTTTTGGCCCACTTACAATGACAGTAACACAACATATTGTTTTTCATGAGCTGTGTACTAGTGTTGTATGTCTGGGTGGGGGTCCTGCTTTGGAAATCATTTGTACCCCTTTCCGATATCGCATTTAGTTCCCGCTAAACAGGGCCGGCCCGTGGCATAGGCCGTATAGGCAAATGCTAAGGGCGCCGTCCATCAGGGGGCGCCACGCCAGTGCCACAAATGTTGGATTAAAAAAAAAAGAAAAAAGTTGGTACTATTATTTCTAAATACAAAAAATAATCCCACGTTAATTAAAATGCAAAGTAAAGCCTATTTAATAGAAATATTATTTGTTACAACATTACGCCCCCCCCCTTATCCCCCCGCACGGTGTGCCCCCTCCCTTCTCGTATCATGACTCTTACCACATCAAAAAATCAACACAAGATGTCAAAACGGCCAAAACTGTCAGGTGCCCAGGGAAGAAAAAAGAGAAAAGAAGAGGAGAAACGAGAAAAAGACAAAGGTAGCAGGTAGGTAACGTTAGGCTACATGAAATGATTTGTCTTTTACAGAATGTGATAGTAACCTGGCTTTTTAGCATTAAGCTAATGTTACATGATTCGGCAATTGCTAATCAATAAATAGCTAGTTCTGTTTTAACGTCGGGTTAATATTGTGGAGGGGGCTAAATTGTTATGGAAAATAATAATGTAACGTTAGGTAATTACAGTACTCCCACCTTACATTCCTCAGGGACATTTGTATTAGATCTTTTAAGCAGGTGTTTTTTGTTTACATTGTTATTGCCTTCTGGTTAGCTAATGTTTGCCCTGCAGGTAATAGTCACTTTTCCACCCCTTTATATATTAGGTATAGTTGTACGCCTAGTTGTTAAAGTGCACATCATTAATGTTAATTAAGCAATATCACATAAGAGGGAATGCTGTTTTTTAATTTGAGCACTGCTGTGATTCGGTTAAAGATAATCATAACATAACATTCTCATATAATATGTTAATTTGCTTTCTTTAAGTAAAAAAAAAGGTCAAAGACAAAGCTATTCGGTTTCTTGTGAGTATATACACTGCACTGCCGATGTGGGGGGGGGGGGGGGGCGCCACCTGAAATCTTGCCTAGGGCGCAAGATTGGTTAGGGCCAGGCCTGCCGCTAAAACATTCACATGTTGCACAATGAGATGTAAACATGGGATCATGTGTACATTCCTGTAACTTTCTGTTTGTAAAATATATCTTTATTAGTATTTATTTAATATAATAACATCATTTCATGATTAATATTTATAAATTAAGATTAATATAAGAAAAAAAAATTCACTAAAGAAGGGTTCTGTGAAAGCGCATATGAAACTGGTGGGGTTCAGTACCTCCAAAAAGGTTAAGAAACGATGCGACCCTCTTGAAGGATAAACACTGTGTCTTAGATCTGGTCCCATGAAATGAACTGTGATAATTAAGCAGCGTTGTAATCTCATTACTCCGACTTTATTCTCCCAATAAGCCTGCCTCTCCTTCCCTTGAAACACCCTTTCCAGTGCACAAGACACGGGATAAAAGTAACAAATTGGTGTCTTTTTAATCACGGTTTCATTGAAAATGTGTATTTATTCCTGTTATTAACACCTTCATGTGTTCTGTGCACAGTGTGACTGACTGAGATGTTCATTTGGCTATTATTAGAGACGTACTTTCACCAAAACTCAACATATTCTATGAAGAGAACTCATTTGTAACCTGACGACAAACTGTACCTGCAGGGCAGACAAATAAAAAGGTTGTGTGTCTGGAGTCCCAACTGAAGGTTAAAAGTACAACTCGTGTCAACCTGACTTGCATGGTTGAGCACTGTTATTGCACACCTCAAAATAAGATGTATTTCATTTGTGAAAACTGTGGTTTAAAAAAAATATATATATATTTAAATGGTAATACAAAACGTGTTTCCATTTCAAAGAAAATTGCACTTTTGGGGAATTTTGCCCATGTACAAAATACGGTTGTCCCAATACCGATATTTTGGTACCGGTGCCAAAATGTATTTCGATACTTTGATACTTTTCTAAATAAAGGAGACCACAAAAAATGGCATTATTGGCTTTATTTTAACAAAAAATATTACGGTACATTAAACATATGTTTCTTATTGCAATCAAAGAACAATTTTTTGCAGTAACATATTGTGTCATTTAGTCTGTAAACTGTAAGAATTGATTATTAATCCACTTGTTCATTTACTGTTGATATCTGCTTACTTTCTCTTCCAACATGTTCTATCTACACTTCTGTCTAAATGTAATTAACACTTATTATTTTGTTGTTTGATACTTTACATTAGTTTTGGATGATACCACAAATTTGGGTAACAATCCGATACCAAGTAGTTACAGGATCATACAATTTGGTCATAATTTAAGTCCTCATGTGTCCAGGGACGTATTTCCTGAGTTTATAAAAATAATATGAATTTTTTTTAAAGGCCTACTGAAAGCCACTACTACCGACCACGCAGTCTGATAATTTATATATCAATGATGAAATCTTAACATTGCAACACATGCCAATACGGCCGGGTTAACTTATAAAGTGCAATTTTAAATTTCCCGCGAAACTTCCGGTTGAAAACGTCTATGTATGATGACGTCGATGGTTGAAACGGAAGTATTCGGACACATTGTATCCCAATACAAACAGCTCTGTTTTCATCGCAAAATTCCACAGTATTCTGGACATCTGTGTTGGTGAATCTTTTGCAATTTGTTTAATGAACAATGAAGACTGCAAAGAAGAAAGCTGTAGGTGGGATCGGTGTATTAGCGGCTGGCTGCAGCAACACAACCAGGAGGACTTCGACTTGGATAGCAGACGCGCTATCCGACGCTAGCCGCCGACCGCATCGATGATCGGGTAAAGTCCTTTGTCGCGCCGTCGATCGCTGGAACGCAGGTGAGCACGGGTGTTGATGAGCAGATGAGGGCTGGCTGGCGTAGGTGGATAGCTAATGTTTTTAGCATAGCTCTGTGAGGTCCCGTAGCTAAGTTAGCTTCAATGGCGTCGTTAGCAACAGCATTGTTAAGCTTCACCAGGCTGGAAAGCATTAACCGTGTAGTTACAGGTCCATGGTTTAATAGTATTGTTGATTTTCTGTCTATCCTTCCAGTCAGGGGCTTATTTCTTTTGTTTCTATCTGCAGTTAAGCCCGATGCTATCACGTTAGCTCCGCAGCTAAAGTGCTTCACCAATGTATTGTTGTGGAGATAAAAGTCACTGTGAATGTCCATTTCGCGTTCTCGACTCTCATTTTCAAGAGGATATAGTATCCGAGGTGGTTTAAAATACAAATCCGTGATCCACAATAGAAAAAGGACAAAGTGTGCAATCCAATGAACCCTTTTACCTAAGTTACGGTCAGAGCGAAAAAAGATATGTCCTGCACTGCACTCTAGTCCTTCACGCTCACGTTCCTCATCCACGAATCTTTCATCCTCGCTCAAGTTAATGGGGTAATCGTCGCTTTCTCGGTCCGAATCGCTCTCGCTGCTGAGGTAAACAATGGGGAAATGTGAGGAGCCTTTCAACCTGCGACGTCACGCTACTTCCGGTACAGGCAAGGCTTTTTTTATCAGCGACCAAAAGTTGCAAACTTTATCGTCGATGTTCTCTACTAAATCCTTTCAGCAAAAATATGGCAATATCGTGAAATGATCAAGTATGACACATAGAATGGATCTGCTATCCCCGTTTAAATAAAATAAATTCATTTCAGTAGGCCTTTAAAAACAAAAAAAGATTTTCTGATGCTAAAAAATATCGATGTAATCATAGTAGTATCGACTAGATACTATTATTTTTATTGGGGGAATAGATGAATTTCCATTACCTGCATTGTTAGCTGCCTCGTGATAGCAGTTTTTACTAGACAGAACATTGGTTCTCAAACTTCTTTCTCCGAGTACCACCTCTGAAAACACATATCCAAGTACCACCATAATGAACCAGTAGGCATAAGTATTCATTAAAACAAGTAACAGGTTTTATTTAACAAGTATATTTGATCGTTTTGTCCACTGTAACATTACACACAGTTTGAACAGCAACACTGTGTTTCAACATAGGAAAATAAAACACTGTACTTTAATCAAGTGATTCTTTGGCGTACCGCTAGATCAGGGGTCGGTAACCTAAAATGTTGAAAGAGCCATATTGGACCAAAAAAATGTAATTGTCTCGAGCCGCATAAAATTAGAAGCCTTTTATAAGTGTTATAATGAAGACAACACATGGTGTAAGTGTCTATATTAGTCTACTATCAAAATGACTGTGTTGAAATGTAATATTTATTCTACACAACTCCTGGAATTTACTGGTTTAGAATGGCCAAAGGTATAAATGTGTGTGTCCAAGTTAAAGGCCTACTGAAATGAATTTTTTTTATTTAAACGGGGATAGCAGATCTATTCTATGTGTCATACTTGATCATTTCGCGATATTGCCATATTTTTGCTGAAAGGATTTAGTATAGAACAACGACGATAAAGATTGCAACTTTTGGTATCTGATAAAAAAAAAGGCTTGCACCTACCGGAAGTAGCGTGACGTAGTCAGTTGAACATATACGCAAAGTTCCCTATTGTTTACAATGATGGCCGCATGAAGTGAGAGAGATTCGGACCGAGAAAGCGACAATTTCCCCATTAATTTGAGCGAGGATGAAAGATTTGTGGATGAGTAAAGTGCAAGTGAAGGACTAGTGGGGAGTTGAAGCTATTCAGATAGGGAAGATGCTGTGAGAGCCGGGGGTGACCTGATATTCAGCTGGGAATGACTACAACAGTAAATAAACACAAGACATATATATACTCTATTAGCCACAACACAACCAGGCTTATATTTAATATGCCACAAATTAATCCTGCATAAAAACACCTGCGTGTTTGTTATGCTAGCTCCTAGCTCCTCTGCTAGCTCCTAGCTCCATAGAACACGCCAATACAATTCAAACACCTGATCAACACACACAATCACTCAGCCCAAAAGACCGTTTACCTAACCCAAGGTTCATAAAGCTTATATATTTTTAAAAAGTTACGTACGTGACGCGCACATACGGTCAAGTTATCGAATGTTTAGCAGCCAAGGCTGCATACTCACGGTACCTGATATTCAGCTGGGAATGACTACAACAGTAAATAAACACAAGACATATATATACTCTATTAGCCACAACACAACCAGGCTTATATTTAATATGCCACAAATTAATCCTGCATAATAACACCTGCGTGTTTTTTATGCTAGCTCCTAGCTCCTCTGCTAGCTCCTAGCTCCATAGAACACGCCAATACAATTCAAACACCTGATCAACACACACAATCACTCAGCCCAAAAGACCGTTCACCTAACCCAAGGTTCATAAAGCTTATATATTTTTAAAAAGTTACGTACGTGACGCGCACGTACGCTACGGTACGTGTTATGCTAGCTCCTAGCTCCTCTGCTAGCTCCTAGCTCCATAGAACACGCCAATACAATTCAAACACATGATCAACACACACAATCACTCAGCCCAAACGACCGTTCACCTAACCCAAGGTTCATAAAGCTTATATATTTTAAAAAAGTTACGTACATACGCAAAAAAAAGCCAAAGCTGCATACTCACAGTAGCACGTCTGCGTCTTTGTCATCCAAATCAAAGTAATCCTGGTAAGAGTCTGTGTTGTCCCAGTTCTCTACAGACGTCTGTGTATCCAAATCAAAAGTCCTCCTGGTTAGAGTCTCTGTTATCCGAGTTCTTCTATCTTGACTGCATCTTTCGGGAATGTAAACAAAGAAGCGCCGGCTGTGTACTGTTGTGGCTGACTACGTTCGAAAAATACGTCCATTTCGCACCGACAACTTTCTTCTTTGCTTGCTTGGCTTCCTTCTCCATAATGCAATGAACATGATTGAAACAGATTCACGAACACAGATGTCCAGAATACTGTGGAATTATGAAATGAAAAGAGAGCTTTTTCGTATCGGCTTCAATGTGGAAGGCATACCCGTGTTCGCCGGGCTACGTCACACGCATACGTCATCCTCAGAGGCGTTTCGAACCGGAAGTTTAGCGGCAAATTTAAAATGTCACTTTATAAGTTAACCCGGCCGTATTGGCATGTGTTATAATGTTAAGATTTCATCATTGATATATAAACTATCAGACTGCGTGGTCGGTAGTAGTGGGTTTCAGTAGGCCTTTAAAGAAAACGGCAGGCTGTCTTCTTCTATTGGATTTATTACAATCTTTGCAAGCTGGGTAACGTTTGCTGTGGTCTGGAACAACATGGCACACAAACTACTATCAGAAATGCAGTCAATACTACATACAGATAATGTGTCATGAGACACGCAAAACTAAATTATATACACAGAGGGCATAAGTAAAGGAAATTAAATTAGCTCAAATATGCCTACAAACGAGGCATGATGATGCAATATGTACATACAGCTAGCCTAAATAGCATGTTAGCCATGTTATACCATGAATGGATTACGCGGACCCTGACTTAAACAAGTTGAAAAACTTATTCGGGTGTTACCATTTAGTGGTCAATTGTACGGAATATGTACTGAACTGTGCAATCAACTAATAAAAGTTTCAATCAATCAATCAAAAAAGCATCGATTAGCGTGTGACCAAATATGCCTGATTAGCACTCCAACAAGTCTATAACATCAACAAAGCTCACCTTTGTGCATTCACGCACAGCATACAAAGTTTGGTGGACAAAATGAGACAAATGAGTGGCATATAACACGTCGGAGAAAGTTATACATGTAAACAAACGACGGTGAGTTCAAGGACCGTGGAAATTAGTAGGACAAAACAACGCTCGCCAAATACTCTCATCAGTGAAGCATGTTTGATATAAACTGTGGGATTTCTAACAATTAGGAAGGTTTGTGTCATGTTTGTCCTCCTACAGAGAATATATTCAAACTAAAAATATATTTTTTCCACCATCTTTTTACATTTTAATACATTTTTGAAAAAGCTCCAGAGAGCCACTAGGGCGGCGCCAAAGAGCCCCCGCACTAGATAGAGCCCGCGTACTACTTTTGGTACACGTACCAGAGTTTGAGAATCACTGATCTAGAATGTTTGGAAAAGGGAAATTAATTGTAAAAAATTTAAAAAATGTGCAGTTTTTCTTAAAAGGGACATTTTTAATATGGCTTGTAAATCTTTAAAACAAAACACTACCGCCGCATTTACCCGCTAAAACGAAAAAACAGATTTATGTCAATTTTGCTGATGGTAGGAAACAAAAACCGGCATTTAAAATGAAACGTTTATTGTCCCCCACCTAATGCAGTCAGCCATTACCCTCCATCCTGGTAGAAAAAGGATATGAGTGTACTTCCTGTCAGACTGTATCATGGCTGAAAACTCCTCATAGTGCTGTGACACCGGCTCAGTCCGCCATCGCTCAGGCGCACTCCCCCAGGGGCCGGGAGCAATATGAGGCAGCACTGGCGGACGGATGGACCGAGCCCCACACACACACATTCTTGTATTTCTTACCTTCTTGAGACCTCCAAAAAATGCCTACCTCTTTAGGACCACCCTTTCTAGATATATAAAGATTAGCATTTACAACATTAATAATATATACATACTATGTAAATATAAAAAAGTAGAGCTTTTAGTTTTAGTTTTTTTAATTTTTTGTTTGTAATTGGTTTATAATCTTCATTATTTACTTTGTTATTACAGTATGTCTATATATATATATATATATATATATATATATATATATATATATATATATATATATATATATATATATATATATATATATATATATATATATATATATATAAATGTTTTAATTAATTTTGGCCAAAGGGGGCACATTTCAATTTCTTACACACACTTGTTATTACATATGTTGGCCAGAGGAGTGCACTTCAAATTTTTACACACACTTGTTATTTCATATGTTGACCAGAGGCGGAGCACTTTTAAAACCGACACACAGTCAATTTGTAATATCCCTCCTTTTTGGGACCACCCTAATTTTGACAGATTTCACCACCAGGGGTGCAAATGAGACATTATTTTTTTTAGATGCAATGGTTTTCTGTATTGGGACACATGATTTTGGCCCTAACTTGTTCACCGGTCCTCATATGGAAGGTACTTTTCCTTGTTGATGTCTCAAGAAGGGTAGAAATACAACACACACACATATACACACACACACACGCATTATTGTATTTGTTACCTTCTTGAGACCTCCAAAAAATGCCTACCTATTTAGGACCACCCTCTCTAGATAAATAAAGATTTGTATTTACAACAATAATAATATATACATACTATGCAAATATAAAATAGGTAAGCTTTTAGTTAATTTAATTGTTTTTTAATCTTCATTATTGGGCAGCACGGTGGAACAGGGGTTAGTGCATGTGCATCACAATACGAAGGTCCTGAGTTCTATGCCGGGCTCGGGATCTTTCTGCGTGGAGTTTGCATGTTCTCCCCGTGACTGCGTGGGTTCCCTCCGGGTACTCCGGCTTCCTCCCACCTCCAAAAACATGCACCTGGGGATAGGTTGATTGGCAACACTAAATTGGCCCTAGTGTGTGAATGCTGTCTGTCTATCTGTGTTGGCCCTGTGATGAGGTGACGACTTGTCCAGGGTGTACCCCGCCTTCTGCCCGAATGCAGCTGAGATAGGCTCCAGCACCCCCCGCGACCCCGAAAGGGACAAGCGGTAGAAAATGGATGGATGGATGGATGGATGGATATTCATTATTTACTTGAAGTTATTACAGTATGTCTCTATATACATATTTATTTAATTAATTTTGGCCAAAGGGGGCATATTTCAATTTCTTACACACACTTGTTATTACATATGTTGGCCAGAGGGGGAGCGCTTCAAATTTTTAGACACACTTGTTATTTCATATGTTGACCAGAGGGCAATGAGTAGGGAAGTCCTTCTTTAGCTGCCGTCTTGTATTATCATATGTTGCTGCCTTTGCACCTGTCAATGTTTACGTTTGTATGTACATTAAATAAATAAATAAAATCCTGACTTTGGAGCAATGTTCACGGACTGTAGTATTCGGCTCTCTATTAGATGCAATGGTTTTCCGTATTGGAAACAATGATTTCGGTCCTAACTTGTTCACCAGTCTTCATATGGAAGGTACTTTTCCTTGTTGATGTCTCAAGAAGGGTACAAATACAAGAAAACACACACACACACACACACACACACATTTTTAATCTTCATTATTTACTTTAAGTTATTATGTCTCTAAATACATATTTATTTAATTCTGGCTAAAGAGGGCGCATTTCAATGTATTTTTTTTTACAAACACTTTTTATTACATATGTTTGCCAGAGGAGGAACACTTAAAATTTTTAGACACACTTGTTATTTTATATGTTGACCAGAGGGGGACGAATAGGGAACTCCTTTAGTCCTTCCTTAGCTGCCGTCTTGTTGTATCATATATTGCTGCTTTTGCACCTGTCAATGTTTACGTTTGTATGCACATTAAATAAATAAAAAAATCCTGACTTTGGAGCAATGTTCACAGACTCTAGTATTTGGCTCTCTATTAGATGCAATGGTTTTCCGTATTGGGAACAATGATTTCGGTGCTAACTTGTTCACCGGTCCTCATATGGAAGATACTTTTCCTTGTTGATGTCTCAAGAAGGGTATACATACAAGAACACACACACACAGCTCTAAAGGAAAAATACCCTCGTCTAATGCTTCACCCGTATTCTCTTTGCTCTCGTAAATGTCAATATTTCCACAATCTTTCCCCCGGCCTCCATTCCTCTTGGCCGGAGATCTCCATGCATCTCAAATCGAAGTGATTTCTCCTTTCCAAAGCCCATTTAAATAAATAAACTAAGGGGAACACAGGCGGAGTTGGGGGTAGAGGGGCGATAAGCTATCTAGAGGACTTCACAATTTCTCCTGTCTTATCGGTGTGTAAGCATGGACTTCATATTAGCTCTGCTGGTGTGTGTGTGTGTGTGTGTGTGTGTGTGTGTGTGTGTGTGTGTGTGTGTGTGTGTGTGTGTGTGTGTGTGTGTGTGTGTGTGTGTGTGTGTGTGTGTGTGTGTGTGTGTGTGTGTGTGTGTGTGTGTGTGTGTGTGTGTGTAGTAAAAAGCAGGAGTGAGCATGCTGCTCCCCCTTCTGCCTGGACATGGTGAAACACTTACGTCATCTAAAAAGAGGATCATGTCCTCCCGAGCCTACCGTCAGCCAACAGTAATTTTTTCTAATCTCTTAAAAATGATTACCGCAGGCTGGAAGGTTTCGGCTTCAGCATTCCTTTCGCCGTGCTCCTTATCGGGGCTCATCGGAGCAGGCCCGAAGAGCGGGCGGTGTGCTCTGACCCGGCCCTCATTGGATACGTTCAAACACTCACCTGTCGCGGCGCCACAATGAGCTCGCATCGCGTCCTCCGTCTGGGCTATTTCCACTGGAATTACTTTGCGAGGAGGAAAAGAAAAGGGGGCAATTTCTCTATTCATCTTTTCTAGGGAATTGCGTTGGCCGAACACAGAACGTGACCGAGGATATACGACGCTATGCCAGCATAGTGAGCGTTGGTGATGTGATGTGGCAGGTGGAATAACAAGATTAGTCCATCAGTCATGTCCGGGTCTTTCTTGCTTGTCACAGATTGCGAGCTGGAACGGAAAGATCCGTCTTCTCGGCTGCATTTATTTACTTCATCTCGCCCAATAAACGTCGGGGGCATACAAGGTGTTTGGGATGACGTGTAGTCCCAGTTTTTTTCTTGTAGTAAAAAATACAAAGTCTCTAAATTAGTCGACAAAGTACAAATAAACATATAAAATTGATAAGATTGCACCACCACTGGCCAAACAAAAATGATCAATTGTAAACGTTACCATGGAGATACAGACTACCGTAATTTTCGGACTATAAGGCGCACTTAAAATACTTTAATTTTCTCAAAAATCGACAGTGCGCCTTATAGCCCGGTGCGCCTAATGTAACGGAATAATTCTGGTTGTGCTTACCGACCTCGAAGCAATCTTATTTGGTACATGGTGTAATGATAAGTGTGACCAGTAGATGGTAGTCACACATAAGAGATACGTGGAGACTGCAATATGACGCCAGTAAACAACACCAAAACTTAAAAGAACATTACAGACCGCGCTCAAAATTCTGTCAAAAATGTTTTAGTACGACTCTGAAGCCGCGCCGCTTGATGGATTGTCGGCCCATTATGGCTACTGTAGTCAGAGATACAAGTATTACTATGGTGTGTGTATAAGGACCACAAAATGGCACCCATTAGCAGACATTATCTGGCGTTTTGTTTCGCAATATTATGCAAAACCAACTTTTCTTACCTTCTGGTACCTGCTGATGTGTATTTGAGATCTGCATAAGTCCTGAAAAGCTGTGCATGTCCGCCACAGTAGTCCGTGCTGATGGCGTAGTCCATGGGCGTCAAACTCTGGCCCTTGAGGCGATATCCAATTAACACTAGAGCTGGCCCGCCGATTATATACAGCGGTGGTGCCGCGGTAACACCGCATTCACCGCTAATTCTCATACTTGCCAACCCTCCCGGGAGACTCCCAAATTTCAGTGCCCCTCCCGAAAATCGTCACGTCCGCTTTTCATCCAGTCCAACGAGTGCCGGCACAGTCACATAATATGTGCGGCTTCTGAATGCAACGCATACTTGATCAACAGCGATACAGGTTACACTGAGGGTGGCCGTATAAACAACTTTAACACGGTTAGAAATATACGCCAGAACCCTTTGCAGCACTAACTCTTCCTGGACGCTACAAGGTGTGTGTGTGGGGGGGGGGGGGGGGGGGTTGCTGGTAGCAGGGGGTGTATTTTGTAGCGTCCCGGAAGAGTTAGTGCTGCAAAGGCTTCTGGGTATTTGTTCTGTTGTGTTTATGTTGTGTTACGGTGCGGATGTTCTCCCGAAATGTGTTTGTCATTCTGGTTTGGTGTGGATTCACAGTGTGGTGTATATTTCTAACAGTGTTAAAGTTGTTTATACGGTCACCCTCAGTGTAACCTGTATCGCTGTTGATCAAGTATGCGTTGCATTCACGTGTGTGTGCGTAACAGAAGCCGCACATATCTTGTGACTGGGCCGGCACGTTGTTAGAATGGATGAAAAGGGGACGTGACGACAGCTCGTAGAGGACGTTAAAGGCAGTGCCTTTAAGGCACGCCCCCAAGACTGTGGTCCGGGTGGACTACGAGATATAAGGACTGATGAACACCTTCGTTGGATAATGAAGGTTGCCTCAGCTCAAAGCCTGAGCCCCGACATTAATGAACTAGCATCCAAGAAAAGATGGCAGGTATCTGGCTTGGGCACATCAGATTAGATCAGTGTGTTGCAAACTGAGCAGTTTAAAGTCCTGAATGGTTGGTTTATTCATTGTTATTTTATTTTCAAATGTATTAGCCTGTGGAAAAAGTTCATGTTGTATTTACCTCAGAAGGCTGCAAATAGAAAAGAGGCATTCCATTTTTATTTAAATTGTATTTGATATGCCATTGATATTTTTTAATTATTATTATTATTTTAAACTCGATTTTGCATGTCACTATAAAGTTATATAAGCCTTGCTTGTTCAATATTCAATGCAAAACTTGTTTGGGTCCCTATTAAAAGGTTAATTTGTTCAACCTTGGCCCGCGGCTTTGTTCAGTTTTACATTTTGGCCCACTCTGTATTTGAGTTTGACACCCCTGCCGTAGTCGATAAGCTTCTTCTTTTTCTCTATCTTCTTGTTATGGGACATTCATCCTCTGCTGTTGCCATTTGTAATATAAAGTAGTGTAAAGTTCTAACTTATATCTCGCTACGGAAGCGCTAAAAACTGTAGTGAGTTTACATTATTCACCCAAGGAACTTTAGTTATTAGAGAGTTCCGGTCGGACGGTTTTTCACGGGACACATTTCCGACGTCGTTGTTGCACTAGTGAGCCACGGATGAGAAGATGCTGCTCCGTTATTGATTGAAGTATAGCCTGAATGTCATTAAAAGAGTTAGCACCATCAGGGGTGTCCAAAATGCGGCCCGGGGGGCATTTTTTAACGGCCCCACGGCACATTTTAAAAATATGATTGAAAAAAATGTAAAACATAAAAAGTGGTATAAAAGAGCAAACAGGTGAAATGTAACAAGAAAATGTTGCAATGTTTACTGTAATAACACAAAGCTGCCATGCAGGCTGTTTCTTTAAAAAAAAAAAAAAAGAATCAAAATCAATGTCATTATGAATCATTGACCGATTCAAGGTTCCAATTACGTCACATTAAATATTCCACTTTGAGATATTTTTTGGGGAAAATGTTGCATATTTTGTGTTTGCCATATAAAAAACTGAGCTGTTTTTTTTAAAGAAGGGCCTAAAATGAACAAACAAAAAACAAACAACAATAAAACTTATAATTGACCGATAGATCTGAAGTTGATCTCAAGATTATTGTGTTAAAAGTAAACAGTGAAAAAATATATATATTTTTTAACATTTTAATGAGATCCCCAATAATTTTAGTGTGATTTGTTTTTAAGTGTCATTGCTTAAAAAATAATAATGAATTAAAATTAATGGTCTTATGAGTTGACCTTTTTAAGACTCCAATTATTATATAATCTCAAATATTCCACTTAAAAATTTTATTGGGTGAAAATATTGCATATATTGTTTTTTTTCATAAAAAACAGGGTTTTCTTTGACAAAAAGAGCATACAACTTAAATCTTTAAATACGTTATATTGACAGATAGACCTAAAGTTGATCTAGAGTTTTAAAAGT
The DNA here is from genome assembly GCF_033978785.1 of Entelurus aequoreus. Lineage (NCBI taxonomy): Eukaryota > Metazoa > Chordata > Actinopteri > Syngnathiformes > Syngnathidae > Entelurus > Entelurus aequoreus. The sequence goes on from NC_084745.1 coordinate 45,738,319, forward strand.
TGAATAATAATAAAAATAATAGTGAATAATGACACATTTTGTATATTTTTTTGACCAAAACCCTTTGGGGTCCCCAGGATCAAGCCTGAGTGGAGGCCTAAATGTATATTTTTTATACATATATTGTATTGGTTTTTTAAATAAAAAATATCAAAATGGCCCCCGCTTGCTTTGATTTTTCAGTGTGCGGCCCTCAGTGGAAAAAGTTTGGACACCCCTGATTTAAGTAAAGTCTGAATGTCATAAATCAGCTCCATCTTTTGACACTTTGATAAAGTGAAAAAAAAGGATATTACCCGGGAGGACGTCGCTACTACTACAAAATAAAAGAAAAGTTGCAACACCTTAAAAAATAGTGTTTTTTACGTGAAAATAAATGAAAGTGATATAATGTATGAATGGATGTATATAAGTGTAATATATTTGGGAGGGTTCTAATCTTTTAATGGCTGTTAAGTAGAGGACACACGGACATCAGCGTGGATATACATTAGCTTTGTTTTTCAACTCACATGTAAGCAAATGCGCCACAGCGTCAATTCCGGTCCTTCAACAATCGCTATTTCTTCGGAATCAAAATATATAGTCATATATTACATATAGCCTATTATTTACCATACATGGAGATATCCTTTGATGTAGCCAAGGAAAAATACGTCACTTAAGTCTCAAATTCCAAACGGCTCGTTTGGAGTAAGTTTGAAAGATGATAAGATCATTCTTCTACACCAGGGGTCTCAAACTCAATTTACCTGGGGGCCACTGGATGCAGAAACTGGGTGAGGCTGGGCCGCAAGAAAAGATTTCTTTAAAAAAATCTAACATGCACTTTTTAATGAATTCACCTTCTTTGAATGGCTTTCCCACTCTAGCAACCATCTCACTCACCATGTAGCTAGCTTTGACTGCTGCATCGCTCTTTTCGCTTGCTTTCTTGACGACATCTTGTTGCCTCAGTAGACTGGTTTTAAAATTTGCAACCCGGTTCACTCTCTCATCTCCCTGGTATTTTGCATACTCTTCAGCATGTCTAGTTGTATAATGACGTTTCAAATTGTATTCCTTGTGCACCGCAACTTTCTCTGTATCAACTACAGAAAAGAGCTATAAGGATTATTCATAAAGTAGATTACTTAGAACACACTAACATATTATTTATTAATTCGGGTTTATTGAAATTACAGGAGCTACAGACATTATGTGTCATGTTTAAGGCTAAAAGTAAAACATTACCAGCAAATTTACAAAAAACGTTTGTCATCACTTCTGAGAATGAAGAGCATAGAAGAAAAGGTCATTTCCAACATCAGTACTCAAAGGCCTACTGAAATGATTTTTTTTTATTTAAACGGGAATAGCAGATCCATTCTATGTGTCATACTCGATCATTTCGCGATATTGCCATATTTTTGCTGAAAGGATTTAGGAGAGAAAATCGACGATAAAGTTCGCAACTTTTGCTCGCTGATTAAAAAAAGCCTTGCCTGTACCGGAAGTAGCGTGACGTCACAGGAGCTAGTATTCCTCACAATTCCCCATTGTTTACAATGGAGCGAGAGAGATTCAGACCGAGAAAGTGACGATTACCCCATTAATTTGAGCGAGGATGAAAGATTCGTAGATGAGGAACGTTACAGTGAAGGACTTGAGAGGCAGTGATGGACGTATCTTTTTTCGCTCTGACCGTAACTTAGGTACAAGCTGGCTCATTGGATTCCACACTCTCCTTTTTCTATTGTAGATCACAGATTTGTATTTTAAACCACCTTGGATACTATATCCTCTTGAAAATGAGAGTCGAGCACGCGAAATGGACATTTAAAGTGACTTTTATCTCCAAGACAATACATCGGTGACACACTTAGCTACTGAGCTAACGTGCTAGCATCGTTCTCAAATGAAGATAGAAACAAAATAAATAAACCCCTGGCTGGAAGGATAGACAGAAGAGCAAAAATAATATTAAACCATGTACATGTAACTACACGGTTAAAAATTCTCAGCCTGGTAAGGCTTAACAATGCTGTTGCTAACGACACTAAGGCTAATTTAGCAACTTAGCAACCGGAACTCACAGAACTATGTACTCTCTCCTTTTTCTATTGTGTATCACGGATTTGTATTTTAAACCACCTCGGATACTATATCCTCTTGAAAATGAGAGTCGAGCACGCGAAATGGACATTTAATGTGACTTTTATCTCCAAGACAATACATCAGTGACACACTTAGCTACTGAGCTAACGTGCTAGCATCGTTCTCAAATGAAGATAGAAACAAAATAAATAAACCCCTGACTGGAAGGATAGACAGAAGAGCAAAAATACTATTAAACCATGTACATGTAACTACACGGTTAAAAATACTCAGCCTGGTAAGGCTTAACAATGCTGTTGCTAACGACGCTAAGGCTAATTTAGCAACTTAGCAGCCGGAACTCACAGAACTATGATAAAACATTAGCGCTCCACCTACGCCAGCCAGCCCTCATCTTCCCATCAAAAGCCGTGCTCACCTGCGTTCCAGCGATCAACAGCGCGACGAAGGACTTCATCCGTGGGTTTGGCGGCAAGCATCAGCTAGGCGTCTTCTATCAGGGTAAGTAGTCCTTGTTGTGTTGCTGTTAAGTATTGTACTTAGCCGCTAAGACACCGATCGATCCCACCTACAACGTTCTTCTTTGCAGCCTCCATTGTTCATTAAACAAATTGCAAAAGATTCACCAACACAGATGTCCAAAATACTGTGGAATTTTGTCGAAGAAAACAGAGCTTTGTGTATTGTGTCCAATAGGGCCCAAACACTTCCGTGCATTTTGTGACGTCACGCGCATAAATCATATCCAAAGGAGATTTTCAACCGGAAGTGTGGCGGGAATTTTAAAATTGCACTTTATAAGTTAACCCGGCCGTATTGGCATGTGTTGCAATGTTAAGATTTCATCATTGATATATAAACTATCAGACTGCGTGGTCGGTAGTAGTGGCTTTCAGTAGGCCTTCAAGGACAACTTTAAAACAAATGTGCATATCAGTGGTGGGGGTTAAACTATGGAATTCTCTATACAATGAGATAAAAGATTGTAAAAATATATTCCAATTGAAAAAAGATCACATGGACAGCCATAAGTGTTTACATTTTGCTTTATATTTATTACTGTACTTATTTTTTGCCTGGTTTTGTATTTGTTTTGTATCATCCCGTGAGGTGTATATTACTTCTTTTGTTCGGTTTGTACTTCATGAAGTTTTGCACTTGTGTTTTTTTGTGTTGTTTTTGTTTTCGTTATATTTGGATGTAATTGTTGGTTTATATGATATCATTAAGTAAGACTACGTATTATGTTGAAGGGGGAAGAAAAATATAAGATTTTTCTTCATCCTGCTCTTTCTCAGGCATTGGTGTGTAAATGTATAATTGAATATTTGAGGTATAATTGTCTATCGATCAAAGATGCACATCAATGAAGGAGATAAATAAAAATGAAATGAAATGAAATGAAATAAGACACGTCGGGGTGCCCCTGTGCTCAACAAAGGGAGGGAGGGGGGGGGCTCGCCGTGGAGTTTACAGTTATGGTAGCACAATTAGCCCCGAACGGGCTAACATCACTACTAACGTGTTACACGTCTGATTAGCCCAGCGACTCTCTGTCGGAGTATCAGCGCTGGGGTCCAGTGCACCACACTTTTGTATTGTCGCTCGCTCCTTCGGCGGAGTGCTTTGGAAGCTACCGGAGAGCTCGTCTTCCCCGCCCGGACTGTTTACAATGGGGGCGGGAGAGAGCAGGCGGGCGAGCGAGGGAGGCAGGGAGGGAGGGAGGAAGAGCGTGTGCGGGTGTCGTGGAAAAGCGGCAAAATGTTTCTATGCTTGCGTGAATCACGCAAGTGACGTCAATGCATACTTGCCAACCTTGAGACCTCCGAATTCGGGAGATGGGGGGGGGTTAATGTGTGTGTGGGGGGGTTGAGGTGGGCGGGGTTGGGAGGAGGCGGGGTTGGGGGTAGCGGGGGTGTTTTTGTAGCCAGGAAGAGTTAGGGCTGCAAAGGATTCTGGGTATTTGTTCTGTTGTGTTTATGTTGTGTTTAGGTGCGGATGTTCTCCCAAAAAGTGTTTGTCATTCTTGTTTGGTGTGGGTTCACAGTGTGGCGCATATTTTTAACAGTGTTAAAAAATAAAAAAAATAAAATATGACCACCCTCAGTGTGACATGTATGGCTGTTCCTCAAGTATGTCTTGCAATAACTTGCGTGTCTGGGCCGGCACGCTGTTTGTGTATGGAGAAAAAGATGATGCGGTGACAGTGTCTAGAGGACACTTAAGGCAGTGCCATCACGGCACACCCTCGACATTGTCGAGAGCCTTATACCACACCGTGATTGGTAGATTCCTTCAGCTCCGCACACAACACTGTCAAGCGCAATTCATTTAAAACTCGCGGGCCGCACTAACATTAAACTTTCATATTAAGGTGGGGGCCGCAAAATAACGTCTCGCGGTCTGCCATTGGCCCACGGGCCAATTCCGTGTGTTTGAGACCCCTGTTCTACACCATGCCTCCATTGTTGGAGTTCACATTTTCAGGACTTATGGTGATCCCAAATACACAAAAACAGGTAGCAACAGGTAAAAAAAAAATGGTTTTGCATAATAAGAGCCTTTGAAGTAGTTATTGTGGCCACTAGGTGTCGCCAAAATAACAACTCCACTTCAACTGAAAGACAGCATCAGTCCATTGCACTTAATAGTAAATAGGTATGGAAAACAAGAAACTACCATTGTTCTCTGTCTTGAGTAATTTCCCTTAATCAAACCAATTCGGTATCGGAATATCGAATCGGAAAATGAAAAAGTTGTATTGGGACATGCCAGTTGAAGGCCTACTGAAAGCCACTACTACCGACCACGCAGTCTGAAAGTTTATATATCAATGTGGAAATCTTAACATTGCAACACATGCCAATACAGCCGGGTTAACTTATAAAGTGCAATTTTAAATTTCCCGCAAAATTTCCGGTTGAAAACGTCTATGTATGATGACGTATGCGCGTGACGTCAATGGTTGAAACGGAAGTATTGGGACACCATTGTATCCAATACAAAAAGCTCTGTTTTCATCGCAAAATTCCACAGTATTCTGGACATCTGTGTTGGTGAATCTTTTGCAATTTGTTTAATGAACAATGAAGACTGCAAAGAAGAAAGCTGTAGGTGGGATCGGTGTATTAGCGGCTGGCTGCAGCAACACAACCAGGAGGACTTTGACTTGGATATCAGATGCGCTATCCGACGCTAGCCGCCGACCGCATCGATGATCGGGTTAAGTCCTTCGTCTTCCCGTCGATCGCTGGAACGCAGGTGAGCACGGGTGTTGAAGAGCAGATGAGGGCTGGCTGGCGTAGGTGGATAGCAAATGTTTTTAGCATAGCTCTGTGAGGTCCCGTAGCTAAGTTAGCTTCAATGGCGTCGTTAGCAAAAGCATTGTTAAGCTTCGCCAGGCTGGAAAGCATTAACCGTGTAGTTACATGTCCATGGTTTAATAGTATTGTTGATTTTCTATCTATCCTTCCAGTTAGGGGTTTATTTATTTTGTTTCTATCTGCAGTTAAGACCGATGCTATCACGTTAGCTCCGTAGCTAAAGTGCTTCACCAATGTATTGTTGTGGAGATAAAAGTCACTGTGAATGTCCATTTCGCGTTCTCGACTCTCATTTTCAAGAGGATATAGTATCCGAGGTGGTTTAAAATACAAATCCGTGATCCACAATGGAAAAAGGAGAAAGTGTGGAATCCAATGAGACCTTGTACCTACACTACTGTTCAAAAGACATTAACCTCACCGCACGCCACTGGTAGAATACATTTCTTTGAGAACGACCATTGGCATCAGTGAGGATCATGGCTGGTGAGGCACTGGCATTTTGTTATACTTTCAACTGAACTTTTGTGTGCTGTCGTCAATCAGGTTGCTCATTAAAAGATGATGGCAAGAACAATTCACTTTAGGTAAAAATGTTATTTTAGGATAGGATAGACTTATTTATCCCACAATGGGGAAATAACATTGCAGTGCAGGTTTTACCATACAGCAGCAGAAGTAAAACGTAATGAAAAACAAAAAACTAGTAATTTATTTATAAGTCCATATGCCTAACCTTGCCCAGGAAAAGCTTTGTTAAGTAAAAGTCCTTCTTAGTCATCTCTTTTTAAATGACTTTACTTCGGCAATTTTCCTATTCATTCCAGTGTATAAGACTATTTCTCCCTCAGTCCTTTTTCCGTAAATTAGTCAGATTTTAGACTTCATTTGTATTAAAAAAGACCCACAGGTTACGTAAGCAATATTTGCAGAGACCTAAATCGTCGGGAGATGAGCACGACCAAACTTTAGGTTTTACTAAAGGCTCACCAACATTGGAATTGTTGAGTATTGCGTGTAATATGAAGCATGGCTGGTTATGAAGGCTAACTCAATCAAACCAGTATCTTTTAGGGCTCTTGTTCACTCATCAACATTCGCTTTTTACGAAAAATCCAATCGTAAAAACCTCATTTAGAATCCGGGTTGAGTTTGCGCGCTATTTTGGTTGGCAGACTATTTCTAGTCTTGCACCCATCACTGCTAATCCTGCTTTACCTCCCTTTCTGGTCGATAATGCCTTTTTAAGATGGTCAAGTCTGGGAATTAACAGCGTTAAATACATTGAAAACAGTTTTGTGTCTTTCCAGAAATTGTCACTCCCTACTTGTAATCAACACTTTTTTTAGATATCTATAAAGCCACAGTTTGGTTCCTAATACTTTCCCTAGGTTTCCAGATTTGCCGACTGACACAGTTTTTAGATGTGTTTCTGACACCGCTTCCAACTTTAAAAGGATCAATAACAAATTATAAACCGGTTCGCCTAATGTACGTAATAATTCTGGTTTTGCTTACCGCCCTTGAAGCAATTTTATTTGGTACATGGTGTAATGATAAGTGTGACCAGTAGATGGCAGTCACACACATGAGATACGTGTAGACTGCACTATGATGGCCATATGACTCAAGTAAACAACAACATTTTATATGTTCCATTGAAAATATAGTACATTACACACGGCGCTCAAAAATCTATCAAAATGTTCTAGTACAACTTTGGTAAGCTATGAAGCCGCACCGCTTGATGGATTGTACTGTGCTTCAACATAGGAGTATTATTATGGTGTGTGTGTAAGGTAAGACATTATCTGGCGTTTTGTTTCTCAATATTAAGCAAAAGCAACTTTTCTTACCTTCTGGTACCTGCTGATCTGTATTTGGGATCTGAATGAATCCTGAAAAATTGTGCGTGTCCGCCTTTGTAGTCCTTTTTCTCTATCTTCTTGTTATGGGACATTTATCCTCCACTGTTGCCATTTCTAATATAAATTAGTGTAAAGTTCTTACTAGAGATGTCCGATAATGGCTTTTTTGCCGATATCCGATATTGTCCAACTCTTAATTACCGATATCAACCGATACCGGTATATACAGTCGTGGAATTAACACATTATTATGCCTAATTTTGTTCTGATGCCCCGCTGGATGCATTAAATAATGTAACAAGTTTTTCCAAAATAAATCATATAGCATTATATTGTAGCGTCCCGGAAGAGTTAGTACTACAAGGGATTCTGGGTATTTGTTCTGTTGTTATGTTGTGTTATGGTGCGGATGTTCTCCCGAAATGTGTTTGTCATTCTTGTTTGGTGTGGGTTCACAGTCCGGCGCATTTTTGTAACAGTGTTAAAGTTGTTTATACGACCACCCTCTGTGTGACCTGTATGGCTGTTGACCAAGTATGTCTTTCATCAATTCGTAATGAGTATAGCCGGTAGATCAGTGGTTCTTAACCTTGTTTGAGGTACCAAACCCCACCAGTTTCATATGCGCATTCACGGAACACTTCTTTTAGTGAAAAATAAAATGTTTTTTTTTTCAAATTCAAGACAAAGTTATGTTTTTTTTACTGGTGCACAAAATGAACTGTGCATGAACATCCACTTGTTCAAAGAACAAAACCAACACAGTGCATTAACTCATAACAAATTACACACGTGTAATTTGTGTAACTTCTGCTGTTGCCGTATTCATAATACGCCGATCGGGAGAAGTTTTTATTTACACGATGAGTCTGGTGTGTCTTGACCTCCGCGGCAGAGGCTCCGTCAAACCCCTGAGACCGACTCACCGAACCCCTAGGGTTCGATAAACCCAGGTTAAGAACCACTGCGGTAGATATTATGTGACTGGGATGGCATGCACGTAAAGGAAGTTCCTTAAAGGTTTATTGTCTCTCTGTACCTCTCCCTACGTCCGTGTACACAGCGGCGTTTAAAAACGTCATACATTTTACTTTTAAAAACCGATACCGATAATAACGAAACCGATACCGATAATTTCCGATATTACATTTTAAAGCATTTATCGGGCGATAATATCGGCAGCCCGATATTATCGGACATCCCTAGTTCTTACTTATATACACTACCGTTCAAAAGTTTGGGGTCACATTGAAATGTCCTTCTTTTTGAAGGAAAAGCACTGTACCTTTCAATGAAGATAACTTTAAACTAGTCTTAACTTTAAAGAAATACACTCTATACATTGCTAATGTGGTAAATGACTATTCTAGCTGCAAATGTCAGGTTTTTGGTGCAATATCTACATAGGTGTATAGAGGCCCATTTCCAGCAACTATCACTCCAGTGTTCTAATGGTACAATGTGTTTGCTCATTGGCTCAGAAGGCTAATTGATGATTAGAAAACCCTTGTGCAATCATGTTCACACATCTGAAAACAGTTTAGCTCGTTACAGAAGCTACGAAACTGACCTTCCTTTGAGCAGATTGAGTTTCTGGAGCATCACATTTGTGGGGTCAATTAAACGCTCAAAATGGCCAGAAAAAGAGAACTTTCATCTGAAACTCGACAGTCTATTCTTGTTCTTAGAAATGAAGGCTATTCCACAAAATTGTTTGGGTGACCCCAAACTTTTGAACGGTAGTGTATGTCAGTAAACTCGCCATGAAAGCTCTAAAACAATTTGTCGTAATGTAGTGAGTTTACATTATTCACCCAAGGAACTTTAGTTATTAGAGAGTCCCGGTCGGAGTAAATGTTAAAAACAATTGGAACCATACAGAAAATACAGTGCGGAAAAGTGTAATTTTGCAATGCGGTCTGCTGAAAATGATGGAAAGCAACTGACACAGGGGTCAAAGTTGGTCCTGTTAAGCTAGTCAACACTCCGCCATCAGGCGGCTAATGTGGATGGTGCAACCCCCCCAAATGTGTTAAGTTTCATGTGTCAGGTAAATCGTGACAAATGGGGCCCATATGAGTGAATCCCCTTCCTACTATACTTTCATAGCAGTTCCATGGAATCGTTCCTTTTCTTTATTTACTTTTTTCATGACGCCTCACTGGCACTTACGTGAGCTGGGTGAGATCTGAAGCGTGGAGGTCCAACTGCTGCGTGAGCCGCTCCATCAAATCCAAGGCCTGGTCAGAGGTGAGTGAGCTGGGGGGGCGGGAGCAAGGGTTTGAGGGGGGGCACACAGACAGCGAAGCGTCACTCTCAGCCAGTAAAAAGGACAATACAGCAAGCATTCACATCCACAAATGGAGTTTGTTTAATCAGTGTTTTTCAACCACTGTGCCGCGGCACACTAGTGTGCCGTGAGACATTGTCTGGTGTGCTGTGGGAAATTATGCAACTTCATCTAATTGGTTCAAAAAATATTTTTTGCAAATCAATAATTATAATCTACAAATAATGTGCCGTTGTCTAGTGTCTGTGCAGTATAGAGCTCGGCAGGGTAACCACGTAATACGCCATATCAGTAGGTGGCAGCAGGTAATTGCTTTGTAGAAGTCTGAACGCGTCGAGGATGGTCTGTCGTAACCCCAATATACAGAGCGTAGCGGGAGATGGCGTGCAGGTAAAAAGGTATGTAAACGCTTAAACCAAAAATTAACAAAACGGAATGGAAAAGGCAATGAAGCATAGGAATGGCTATGGAAAGTAAACAAAAACAGAATGCTGGACAACAGCAAAGACTTACAGTTGTGTGGAGCGGAGACGGCGTCCACAAAGTACATCCGTACATGACATGACAATCAACAATTTCCACACAAAGAAGGAAAGCGTCCGCACAACCGAAATAGTCTTGTTTGCCAAAAGAAAGCAGGTCAGGCAATAGCACTCAGCGTGAAGCTGCTACAGGAAAACACCAACAAAACAGCGCATGGCAGGAACTAAAGCACTACACACAGGAAAACAACAACAAACTCAAAATACGGCACGACAACCTGGTGGAGTTTCATTTTTTAACGTTTTCTGCTGGCGGTGTGCCTCCGTATTTTCTTTATTAAAAAAAATGTGCCTTGGCTCAAAAAAGGTTGAAAAACACTGCGTTAAATCATCTGACAAGTGGTTACTTGAGGATCAAAGCCCACAGCAATGTTCCCTCTAAGTTTTCACGTGTGTGAGCAAACGCAAAAACTCCCTGAGCATTCAGTGGAGCCCATGTGAGCAACATCAGACGTGCACACTGTGGCTACACCAGCAGCACACCTGTCCCAAACCTGACTAAATAAGTTCAATCTCCACCCATCCATCCATCCATTTTCTACCGCTTGTCTCTTTCCGGGTGGCGGGGGGTGCTGGAGCCTATCTCAGCTGCATTCGGCGGAAGGCGGGGTACACCCTGGACAAGTCCCCACCTCATCGCAGGGCCAACACAGATAGACAGACAACATTCTCTTATTATTATAATCAAATGACAGCAGTCATTTCCATTTCTAATAGAAGTGTTTAGGCCCACTTACAATGACAATAACAAAAAATATTGTTTTTCATGAACTGTGTACTTGTATTGTATGTCTGGGTGGAGGTCCTGCTTTGGAAATAATTTGTACCCCTTTCAGACATTGCATTTAGTTCCCATTAAAACATTCACATGTTGCACAATGAGATGTAAGCAGGGGATCATGTGTACATTCCTGCAAAATATATTTTTATTAGTATTTATTTAATATACTAACAGCATTTCATGATTAATATTTATAAATTAGGATTCCTAATAAATGACACTAGAATAAGCACACATTTGATTGGTAAATCATAGTGTAACGACCTGGAATGACAGTGTGGTGTTGGAGTTGTCCGACTTTTTGTGTGTCTGTAAACGCATCACTGGCTAAGTGCCATATGTGCATGTGTTGGCGCAAGTGAGAAAGAGCGAGCGGCGGCGGTTGATATAACAAAGTTGCTTTTGGTCTGGTTTGTACTGCAGAAAATGACCACTTTTGCTGGATATCTTTTTTTTTTTACTAATGTTTTGGTGATGTGTTTATGGCCGACAATAAAGAGTTTTGCTCAGTAAAGTGATGGTTGGAGTTCATGTCCTCAAAGCGTCTCGACAGACGTTAAAATATTTGAACAATGATGACGAAAACGGTTTTCTCCGTTGTGTCCGTGTGTCGAAAATTATTATGCGCTTATTTTTTTATTTGATTCTGTGCTTGGCATAGATTTGCCGTGCGCAGAGGACGCTTGAGCAGTGCGCAATTGCACAGGCGCGCACCTTAAAGGGAACGTTGGTCCACAGTGACACCTAGTGGACTGGATGACACAGGTGTGCATGTGCACGAAGAATGACACAGGAAGGAAAGGGGGCCGGGGAGAGTACCAGCTGCCTCTTCAGGCCTGGTAAATCACCTTTTTTTTTTTTTTCTGGCAATGAGACAAACAATAAGGTGCAAATGGAACCTGCATGAGGTGTAATGGCTGCATCACATGGACTCGCCTCTGCCTCGCCTCATCTTTCCTTCCCTTCGCTCACCGCCGCTCCCACCCGCGCACGCACAGAGCGCGAGTACGAACACACGGCCCCTCGCCGCGAGATGGGAATAATAGGGTGCAAATGGAATGGAGGTGAAGTGTAATGGCGGTCTGATAAAGCCATGCCTCATCTCAGCTCAGTCCACGTCTTCCCTCTCTCGCTCCCCTCAGAGACTAAATCGCTGAGGAAATAGACCAAACAAAAGGTAATTTGTGGAAGGGGGGTGGGGGGGAATAAATGACAAGGACATAGAAGAAAGCTACTTGGTTGCTGTCCATTGAACTGAGAATATGTGGCGGCGGGGTGACCGAAGAGTCATGGACTGCATTGTTGAAACAGCTAATTAACATTTTAACTCCCAACAGACCTTTAAAAATGATTACAACTTAGTGACATTCATTTCATGCAGACTTTTAAAGGAAAACGGCACATTTAGGGGGGATTTTGCCCATCACCACCAATCCCTGTATGAGACAAGAACACACTTTCCTTTTTCTGTGCATTCTAAAGAGCGAAAAACTGCTAGTACAAAGGCGGCTAACAATGCACATTATAGTGATATGAAGTGGTCTAAAAACCATCCAAAAAGCCAGAAAAGTAGTTCCTCTGTATTACCGTATTTTTCGGACTATAAGTCGCAGTTTTTTTCATAGTTTGGCCGGGGATGCGACTTATACTCAGGAGCGACTTATGTGTGAAATGATTAACACATTAGCGTAAAATATCAAATAATATTATTTAGCTCATTCACGTAAGAGACTAGACGTATAAGATTTCATGGGATTTAGCGATTAGGAGTGACAGATTGTTTGGTAAACGTATAGCATGTTCTATATGTTATAGTTATTTGAATGACTCTTACCATAATATGTTACGTTAACATACCAGGCACGTTCTCAGTTGGTTATTTATGCCTCATATAACGTACACTTATTCAGCCTGTTGTTCACTATTCTTTATTTATTTTAATTTGCCTTTCAAATGTCTATTCTTGGTGTTGGCTTTTATCAAATAAATTTCCCCAAAAAATGCGACTTATACTCCAGTGCGACTTACACTACTGTTCAAAAGTTTGGGGTCACCCAAACAATTTTGTGGAATAGCCTTCATTTCTAAGAACAAGAATAGACTGTCGAGTTTCAGATGAAAGTTCTCTTTTTCTGGCCATTTTGAGCGTTTAATTGACCCCACAAATGTGATGCTCCAGAAACTCAATCTGCTCAAAGGAAGGTCGGTTTTGTAGCTTCTGTAACGAGCTAAACTGTTTTCAGATGTGTGAACATGATTGCACAAGGGTTTTCTAATCATCAATTAGCCTTCTGAGCCAATGAGCAAACACATTGTATCATTAGAACACTGGAGTGATAGTTGCTGGAAATGGGTCTCTATACACCTATGTAGATATTGCACCAAAAACCAGACATTTGCAGCTAGAATAGTCATTTACCACATTAGCAATGTATAGAGTGTATTTCTTTAAAGTTAAGACTAGTTTAAAGTTATCTTCATTGAAAAATAAGGACATTTCAATGTGACCCCAAACTTTTGAACGGTAGTGTATGTTTTTTTCCTTCTTTATTGTGCATTTTCGGCCGGTGCGACTTATACCCCGGAGCGACTTATACTCTGAAAAATACGGTATAACTTTCTCCGACGTGTTTCATGCCACTTATTTGTCTCATTTTGTCCACCAAACTTTGTATGCTGTGCGTGAATATACAAAGGTGAGCTTTGTTGATGTTGTTGACTTGTTGGAGTGCTAATGATCTTGTAAGCAACTTTAAATTCCAAAATTGTGAATATCATAGATATCATTGCACCTGTTACAGTTAAAATGATTTCTGGTAAGCAAAAGGCACCCTGGAGAAAATCTGCTGTTGTAACAGCCCAGAGAAGAGAGTGAGGAAGGCTGAACGAATCTGGCGGAATACAAAACTTCATATTCACCATGACATCTATAAAGAGAGCCTCCAGGCCTACAATTTAGTCTTAAAAAGTGCTAGAGAAACATTCTTCTCCAATATCAGGGCCGAAGTATATCACTGATATGCTCCCACTATAGAAGCCCTCTAGATCACTAAGATCTTCTGAGACCAATCTGTTAGCGGTTCCCAGAGTAAACTCAAATCAGGGGAGAGCATCATTCAGTCACTGTGCAACAAATAGCTGGAATAAACTTCCTGAAGATGTCAGACTTTCCCCAACTCTGACTACTTTTAAAACTAGACTGAAGACTTTTATGTTCACCTTAGCTTTTAGCTAAATATTCTAATCTTTTAACGTCCGCACTGTTTTTATTTTTATTGTCTACATTATAATTTTGCTTTTATTTTCTTTCATTTCACTTTGTTGTCTGTGAAGCACTTTGAGTCTGCCTTGTGTATGAAAAGTGCTATACAAATAAAGTTGCCTTGCCTTGCCTAATCAGGCATATTTGGTCACATGCTAATCGATGCTAACACTCCGAAAAATACGGTAGTGTTGTCCCCATATCATCATTTTGGTACTGGTACCAAAATGTATTTCGATACTTTTCGGTACTTTTCTAAATAAAGGGGACCACAAAAAATTGCATTATTGACTTTATTTTAACAAAAAATCTTAGGGTACATTAAACATATGTTTCTTATTGCAAGTTTGTCCTTAAATAAAATAGTGAACATACAAGACAACTTGTCTTTTAGTAGCAAGTAAACTAACAAAGGCTCCTAATTTATTCTGCTGACATATGCAGTAACATATTGTGTCATTTGTCATTCTTTTATTTTGTCAACATTATTAAGGACAGGTGGTGGAAAATGAATTATTAATCTACTTGTTCATTTACTGTTAATAGCTGCTTACTTTCTCTTTCAACATGTTCTATCTACACTTTTGTTAAAATGTAATAATCACTTATTCTTCTGTTGTTTGATAATTTACATTAGTTTTGGATGATACCACACATTTAGGTATCAATCCAATACCAAGTAATTACAGGATCATACATTGGTCATATTCAAAGTTTCATGTGTCCAGGGACGTATTTCCTGAGTTTATAAACATAATATACTTCTTTTTTTAAACAAACAGATTTTGTGATGCTAAAAAATATTGATGTAATCATAGTAGTATCGACAAGATATGTTCCTGTACTTGGTATCATTACAGTGGATGTCAGGTGTAGATCCACCCATGGCGTTTGTTTACATTGTGACGCCGGTGAGCTACGGTGTGTAGTGAAGCATGTTTAGCTATTCCTCGTCCTGCAGGGATGATACTTGTAAGAAACTTACTTTATTTGTCGCCATGGAGTCGAGGATTAGTGATTTAGAAGTAGCTACAACACTGCCGCTAACTAGCTAGCCATGTTTTAAAGCACCTCTTTTTAGAAGCGGTATAGTACGGGATATGATTCATTAGTATCGCGGTACTATACCAATACCGGTATACCGTACAACCCTACTCTGTATTAGCTTCCAAAATAATGCGCGATAGCTTGGTTATATAGTCAGGTCACGGCACGTAAATGACGAGTTGTTGGCAGTTTTGGGATGTTTTTAGAGCACCTGAAAGGTGGAATAGTTGAATCCCAATTACCTGCGTTGTAGCCTCCTTGTACTAGCAGTTTTTTAATTATTTGTCAATGGTCTGCTTTCCGAACATCAATCATGTTTTAGGAAGAGACATAGCACAATAATTGCTGCTATCATAGCTATAAATGACATTACTGGATTGCAAAAAATATTAAGCAGGTTTGTTTATTGACCTGTCAAAAACATTTGATACAGACTGCACAGGATTGGTCTTTATCTCAGCATGCTGTGAAGTGGTTTTCTAATGACCTGTCCAATAGAATCCAATGCGTCCAGGTAGCTGGATCATCTTCGTCTTTTCTCCCTGTATTAAATGGTATACCGCAGGGTTCCGTATTAAGTCCGTTGTTGTTTTCCATTTATGTACAAACCCCGTTTCCATATGATTTGGGAAATTGTGTTAGATGTAAATATAAACGGAATACAATGATTTGCAAATCATTTTCAACCCATATTCAGTTGAATATGCTACAAAGACAACATATTTGATGTTCAAACTCATAAACATTTTTTTATTTGCAAATAATCATTAACTTTAGAATTTGATGCCAGCAACACGTGACAAAGAAGTTGGGAAAGGTGGCAATAAATACTGATAAAGTTGAGGAATGCGCATCAAACACTTATTTGGAACATCCCACAGGTGAACAGGCAAATTGGGAACAGGTGGGTGCCATGATTGGGTATAAAAGTAGATTCCATGAAATGCTCAGTCATTCACAAACAAGGATGGGGCGAGGGTCACCACTTTGTCAACAAATGCGTGAGCAAATTGTTGAACAGTTTAAGAAAAACCTTTCTCAACCAGCTATTGCAAGGAATTTAGGGATTTCACCATCTACGGTCCGTAATATCATCAAAGGGTTCAGAGAATCTGGAGAAATCACTGCACGTAAGCAGCTAAGCCCGTGACCTTTGATCCCTCAGGCTGTACTGCATCAACAAGCGACATCAGTGTGTAAAGGATATCACCACATGGGCTCAGGAACACTTCAGAAACCCACTGTCAGTAACTACAGTTGGTCGCTACATCTGTAAGTGCAAGTTAAAACTCTCCTATGCAAGGCGAAAACCGTTTATCAACAACACCCAGAAACGCCGTCAGCTTCGCTGGGCCTGAGCTCATCTAAGATGGACTGATACAAAGTGGAAAAGTGTTCTGTGGTCTGATGAGTCCACATTTCAAATTGTTTTTGGAAACTGTGGACGTCGTGTCCTCCGGACCAAAGAGGAAAAGAACCATCCGGGTGGTTATAGGCGCAAAGTTGAAAAGCCAGCATCTGTGATGGTATGGGGGTGTATTAGTGCCCAAGACATGGGTAACTTACACATCTGTGAAGGCGCCATTAATGCTGAAAGGTACATACAGGTTTTGGAGCAACATATGTTGCCATCCAAGCAACGTTACCATGGACGCCCCTGCTTATTTTAGCAAGACAATGCCAAGCCACGTGTTACATCAACGTGGCTTCATAGTAAAAGAGTGCGGGTACTAGACTGGCCTGCCTGTAGTCCAGACCTGTTTCCCATTGAAAATGTGTGGCGCATTATGAAGCCTAAAATACCACAACGGAGACCCCCGGACTGTTGAACAACTTAAGCTGTACATCAAGCAAGAATGGGAAAGAATTCCATCTGAGAAGCTTCAAAAATGTGTCTCCTCAGTTCCCAAACGTTTACTGAGTGTTGTTAAAAGGAAAGGCCATGTAACACAGTGGTGAACATGCCCTTTCCCCAACTACTTTGGCACGTGTTGCAGCCATGAAATTCGAAGTTAATTATTATTTGCAAAAAAAAATAAAGTTTATGAGTTTGAACATCAAATATCTTGTCTTTTTAGTGCATTCAATTGAATATGGGTTGAAAAGGATTTGCAAATCATTGTATTCCGTTTATATTTACATCTAACACAATTTCCCAACTCATATGGAAACGGGGTTTGTAAATAATCTCTGATAATGTGTCAGATCCTGCGTTCCATTTTCATGCGGACAACGCAGTCATGTATTGTTCATCCCCAGCTGTTGTGCGAACCCTTGAGCTCCTGCAGTCAGCTTTTGATGTTGTTCAGTCCCAGCGGACTCATCTGAGACTAGTGCTAAATGCACAAAAACCTAAGGTGTTGTTATTTCAAAATGGCAAACGAACACTCCAGAAATATTAGCTGCTCATACGGTTTAACTTGAAATGGTCACAACATTTAAGTACTTGGGAGTTGTAACTGATGAGAACTTGTCCGTTAAATCTCACATTGAAAAACTTGTGGCTAAACTTATAATTAAATAGGGATTTTTCTTTAGAAACAAATCCTGTTTTTACCTACAAGTTAGGAAACGCTTGATTCTGACCACTTTTATGCCTTTGCTGGATTATGGAGACTTGCTTTTTATGAATGCACCCGACGATTACTTGAAAAAACTGGATACTGTATATCATTGTGCCTATGTTTTATTACTGGTTGTGGCAACCTTGTCCACCATTGCACTTTACATGCAAAGGCAAACTGTTCATCTCTATCAGTACGCAGATTTTCTGCATGGTTGTGTTTTATATATAAATCACTTCTTGGTCTGGTTCCCCCTTATTTGTGTTATTTTATGTGTAGAGATCCCAGTCGCTCCAGCTTAAGGTAGCAGGACATACTTAGCATGTTTGTTCCTAAAATCAACACAAGTCTTGTAAAAAAATCTTTCAGATATACTGCTCCGTGGTCATGGAATAACTTAAAGGAGGATCTGAGGTTAACTGAGCAGATCACTTTGGGGGAATTTCAGGCCATTTTAAAAGATTGAGAAACTGTTACTATTGGGCATTGTACTTGTTTTTACATTGTATACATTGTTTTGATCAAGCACAGGTTTTTATGTTAACATATGTAAGACATTTATTTTTTAATTGTGGTGTATGACTGCTGCTGTTTGTTGTTTTTATATGCATTTCTGTAACTTGGTCTTGCTGCCCTCTTGGCCAGGCAACTATTGGAAAAGAGACGTTAATCTCAATGAGTTTTTTTACCTGGTTAAATAGAAGATATTGATTGATTGCTCTTGTCTCACATGGGGATTGTGGATAACGAGCAAAGCTCCCCCAAAAAGTGCAGTTTTCCTTTAATGTTGTCTTTACCGCCGCCAAAGATTGAAGCTGGCTTGTTAGTAGTTAAAGGGCCCTCTAATGCTGACAACTTTGGCACTTATTTTATAGTTCTGAACTGTATATACATTATATATACACATATGTATACAGATATACATAAATATATACACAGATATACATTCATATATATATACACAGATATATATACACAAATGTACATACATACATACTGTACATGCATATATATATACATAAATATACATACATACATACATACATATATATATACATAAATATACATACATACAAACATATATACATACACAGATAGGGATGATGTTTGATAAGAAATTATCGAGTTCGAGCCCATTATCGAATCCTCTTATCAAACCGATTCCTTATCGATTCTCTTATCGAATCCAGATAGGTTGTTGTACCGGTATATGGAAAAAAACACAATATTTGGTTTAACAAAAACTCACTTTTATTTTATAAGAAAAAAAATAAAATTAAATAAATAAATAAATATTGACTGTAACCCCCCTAAAAAAATAAAAAATAAAAATATTGACTGTTGTTACCCAAAGTATATTAAGTGAGATTTTTCAGAAAAACAAATATATACAGTAACACAAAAACAACCTGTCTCTGTGATCACTATAGGTGTATAAATAATAATATAGTGTTAAATAAAATCAGTCCCTTGGGCACAAAACTGAAAATAATACAGCTCTCCAAAAAGTGCACTTCTGCTGCTATTGGAACATACTAACTACACACACAGGCAGACAGCTAACAAACAATCCAAGACGTCTAATAAAGTTCCAAAGCAGATTAATCCCTTTAGGCTCTTTATTGTTGTTGATCTTGCTTTATCTTTTCCTATCTTTACTTTTGTCTTGCACTGGACTGTTATTTTTATTTGTTTTAAACTGAAATAGACACAATGACAAATGTATAAGCTATGTGATTCAATTAACATACTTAAATGTAATACACAATATGTAAATATTAGCTTCACACAAATATACAGTAGTATCATCAAACAAATACTTCTGAGTGTTGAAACTATTTCGATGGTGGAAATACATGACTGGCAGCCATTTTAAGTCCTCAAATCATCTATTGAAACAGTGCACAAAAATCGTTTTTCAATAAACATCTTACTATCAAATTTAACCACTTTCCACCTCAATATTGAGTTACATAAACAAGTTAAACAGTTTACTTACAGACTTATCTTTTCCAAGGCTTGTAAGAGCTAACACAACTTGTCTACTTCTCAATTGTCTCATGAACTGAACTAACATCGTCAACCCGGAAGTGCCCAAACTAGTGATGGGTCCGGCAACACCGATGCATCGGCGCATGCGTCGAGCTCATAGAGCAAAAGCCTGTGCCGGTGCGCGTACCGCTTTTAGAAAGTCACGTGACCGATCAAGAGCTGTTTCGGTCACGTAACCGATACGCGAACTGTGTCGCACTGACGCCTCCTCTGTGCCCTGTGAGCGGGTCTTTTCTACAGCCGGAGAAATAACTAAGAGAAATCGTCTAAAATGTAATACGTTGGAAAAACTGTTTTTTTTAATAAAAATGTGTAAAAAAAATTTTAAAAAAATCCCAGTAGACAAGCATCCTCATTCACAACACGTTCTCTTAGATTTCCATGTTATGATACATGTTCACATTTATTGACTGTATCTAAAAAAGATACAAATATATTTTTATTTAAATGAAGATATGAAATAATCCTAAATGAAATACGATGACTTGGTTTATATTATTGTATATACTAGGTCATAAAATCAGTGTCAGTTGAGTCGGTCCATAGGTTGCCTGTAGGGATTTTTAATGTCCAGTAGATGTCAGTATTTAGTGACACAGTATCGACTCAGTACCAATACAGTTTTGCAATGTGTCGAAACGCTTCATGACGCCTCATCAACCCATCACTAGCCCAAACTATTGATGCGTAGTATTTTCATATCGCCACAAGGTGTCAGTAAGAGTCTACAATCAAATGGGCATAATATTGCCCATTTGGGATTCGTTCCCATGGATTCGAATAAAGCAGTGGTTCTCAAATGGGGGTACGCGTACCCCTGGGGGTACTTGAAGGTATGCCAAGGGGTACGTGAGATTTTTTTTAAATGTCTGTCAAAGAGAACTGAAAAGAAATGCAACAATGCAATATTCAGTGTTGACAGCTAGATTTTTTG